>NW_015112993.1:215720-272102 GCF_001443285.1 Poecilia latipinna
GTGTCTTTTTATTCCTGTGAGAGTAGGTGTTTGTCTCTCTCTGTGTGTGTGTGTGTGTGTGTGTGTGTGTGTGTGTGTGTGTGTGTGTGTGTGTGCATGGTTGTTTGTCCACTGTGTTGCCCTGCGACAGACTGGCGACCTGTCCAGGATGCACCCCGCCTCTCGCCCGGAATGTTAGCTGGAGATGGGCACCAGCAACCCTCCCGACCCCACTAAAGGACAAGGGTGTAAAGAAAATGGATGGAAGGATGGATTTCTCTTTGATCCAACTAGAACATGGCTGGACAGGGATCCAATTTTGCTTTGCCACCATGCAAAAAAAAAATCTCCAGCGGGATAACAAGTCGCCAATTCATCACAAGGCTACAAATCTCAAAAAAACAAAAAAAAAACTAACAAAAAAACAACTTAAATGAATGTATTAAGCTCTAAAACCCTGAGCTGTAGGAAAGACACAGTGCCGTTGATGTTTTTGCAGAATGTTTTATGCTTACTGTGCAGATGAATATTGTTACAGCCGAGGAGGAAAAAAAAACAAAACTACATCATATTTTGTTGCTTCTTCTCTTCTGTTTGTATCCATCGCTGAACACGACAGACTGACGGAAGTTCACCTAGCGCTGCTGTCATAGTGATGGTTGTCATGGCGATACTCCTGGTGAGTGTTCTCGCAGGTGTCTGGCTGGTGAAGAAGTACGTCTGTGGTGGACGGTGAGTTGCCATTTTTTTTTTTTCTGATCTCGCCGCCCAAACGCTGCTCACATTCCTCCCGTCTTCTCCCCTCAGCCCCTCAAACTAATGTTCTGTTTTTCTCCAGGTTCCTCGTTCACCGATACTCTGTGATGAGGGAACACGTGGAAGCAAACAAAATCGAGGGAGTAGACGACGTCGACACCAACTACATGGAGACAGAGAAAACACAGTTCAACAACGATTCGGATCAAGTGTGTAATACTTGCATGCAGGCCCATTAGCATGGATCTGTACGACAACGCGGTGCATTGTGGAAATCTGTGCAGAAATCTGAGTTCTCGATTTGTGTTGGAGAATCAGATTAAATGGAGCCGAGTACAAACGCACACCACATTTTATAGGCTTCATTTCAAAATAAAACTTGAAACCCTTTGTAAATTCCAAAACTAAAGTCTCTGTTGTCTTGCTTGTGTCTCTTGACAGGATCTCTTGGAATAAAAGTTAAGGCTTTCAAGATGGCTGAGGATTCCTGTTGCTCCAACGTTCTCTGTTTAACATCTGCTTCTCACTTCTCGCTGCCCCTGGTGACCCTGCAGCAACTTGCGCTGACACGTTGCATGATTGTGTCAGATTTGGCTTCTTAAAAAACGTGGTAAATAGTCTGGGACAGAAAAACAACAACAACAAAAATGCCTTCTGATCAAATAAGCCTACCAGGATGTTTAAGGGCGCAACCAAGCAACAGAAAACATAATAGAAGCAGTCTTTTATGTCCAGAGACGTTACCTGCTGTCATTTTAGTACTTTGCAAATGTAAAACCTGCCAGATATATTTCTGTGGAATATGGAGTATGTCATCACCAAATTTATTTTAGAAGACTATTCACTTTTCTGGAGTTTCTTAATGGTTAGATGTATTTTTTTTAAATAAGCTATTTCTATTTTATCAGAAGCTACTGTGATCAGTATTTTGTCATTTTATCCTGACTTTTAGCAATGTGTGGTTCGTTATGTTTTTTTTTTTTTTTTACCAACTTTGCTAAGAGTAATAGTCTTTGATTCTTAATTGGTAAAAACTGAGCAGATTTTGTTGGTCTTCTCGCAGTAAGTGATGCAGTTAACATGCAAACTCTTCAAGTTGCTCCAGTGACTGCCAGGTTCAAAACGATAAGAATATTCTATAAGTACGGTTTGATTTTGTTTCCGTCGGATAAAGGAATTACGTTTAAATTGTAAACGTACCGGTAATTCAAGTTTGGGAAATGTTTATCAAATTTTTTACGACTATGTACTCATCAGTAGTTTTCTAATAATTACCACTTTTGCAAAAAATAGCTGTGGTAGATCAGTTTTTTAAAGCAGAATAAACACAGATTTGGCCCGTTAGGTGAAATGTGCGTCCTGTAAATGTCATGTTATTAACCTGCTGGAACTATGTCTGCAGTATTTGTCGCTGTTGCATACATTCAAGCTAAAGGATTGGGCGTATATTATTAGTAAATTACGAGCTAGATGCTAACATTCTCTTTCATCCAGCTGTTTTTAAATACAACACACTCCACGTTTGTTGGCATCTCGGCTTGAAAATATGCAAAAAGTTTCAAAATAAATGTGTTTTCTTGCAATACAGAAATGTTTATACAGAAAATGAGTCAAAATCTAACCTGTTTTGTGTATTTTTATTCAATTTGGGAAAAGAATTCAGTGTTATGAAATAATTTTTAAAAGATAAGTCACTCACGCCAAAATCAATGACTCCAGAAAATTTCCTGTAAAACAGATGTAACAGAAGCATTTTCTGATTTAAACTTTTACTCAAAATGATTAAAGTTTCTAGGAATTGTAAGTTAAACTTTCTTTTTCTTATTGCATAAACATGACATGATAAAAAGCATAATTTTTCTTGGTTAGTATTCAAAATGTGAAACACGTTAGTGTTTCAAGGCAGACATTTGCTGATTTTATTTAGTGGTTAAAAAATGCCATTATAAAAAATCCACCAGTTATTGGCATTGCTAACATCTTCTATGAATAACTGGAGCATTTTGTAAGATACACTTTATTTTTTTATGTGTCCAGCAACTTGTAATTAGTGATCCATGACTTCCTGTTTAGATGTGATGAATGTTATGCACAGTGGCGCAGTTGGTAGAGCTGTTGCCGTGCAGCAAGAAGGTTCTGGGTTCGATTCCCGGCCCCGGTGTTTCTGCATGGAGTTTGCATGTTCTCCCTGTGCATGCGTGGGTTTTCTCCGAGTACTCCGGTTTCCTCCCACAGTCCAAAAAACATGACTGTTAGGTTAATTGGTCTGTCTAAATTGCCCCTGTGTGTGCGCATGGTTGTGTGTCTGTGTTGCCCTGCGACAGACTGGCGACCTGTCCAGGGTGTACCCCGCCTCTCGCCCGGAACATTAGCTGGAGATAGGCACCAGCACCCCTCCCGACCCCACTGAGGGATAAGGGTGTTCAGAAAATGGATGGATGGGATTTGAAAGTGATTTGAGAGCTCATACATATAGATTTGTAATGCAATTACTGCTACTTCCAAATAGTTTTCTTACATGAACAACTATCGCCTTATGTGACCGAAAAAAACTGCAGAGCCCGAAACAATATACGAAATGATTATTTTATGTCCCGTTGTGTGAGGTGACACTCTGAACTTACACATTACCATTTCTTCGATGATATAAAATGCGCTAGCCTTTCTTCTTCTTCTGTCCTGTTCGCATGGTGAAAAATGAAAGACTTGAATTGTTGCCAAAGCACTTTGATTGTACGTTTTTCTGATGTTTCAGGTGAAATTGTAAAGACTAAACCCAACATTAGACTAAATAGCATTTCCTGGATGTAAAGTTGAAGCTAACGCAAACTTGAACTCATGTTTTTTTTCCTAGCGGTGTCGATGCAGGTACTAAAATTATCAGCATATTTCTGTAGACACTTTAGAATGATAATCATGGTGGAATCCAAATATGTTAACATCACTAAGGTTGTACTTTTGCAGTAATAATAACTCAGTTCTATTATTTTTTGTGCTGGCTTATTACATAAGCTTTTACAGCGTTTGATTTGATTAACTGAATTTTATTAAAAAAAAAAAAAATTTACCTGTAGACTTGTCACATTTCTGTTTTCCGCTTTGTAAGACCTGGAACATTTGTCAAACACACAGGGTTTTTATAGTCAATGCTTGTTTTCTACAGCAGAGGCAATAGCAACCCAGTAAGTAAGCTATACGGTACCAAGCAGGCATAATAGTGAGGGATTTCTCAAAAAACTGGTGGATTTGTGCAAACAAGTTGAAATGCCTTATTTGTCCCAATTTACTCAAGTGTCTGAGAGTAAGCCCAGCTATTTACTGGATTGAATTATTTTTTTTGCACTCCCTTCAGATCTGTGAAAGTTTTGAAATGATTGTACAGCTACGGTACATACTGTCCATTTTTCAGACCGAGAGGTGTGGACCTGTTTCCCATCTTGATTTCTTTTCTGCTGGGGTGTAGGTTGAACTGGTCGGTGGTACAGATGTTTTGTAACAATTTTTTTGCATCTATGGATTAAAAGTAAAACACGATATTTCTCATATGTGTTCTTGTGTGTTTAATCAGATTTTTTTTTTTTTAAACAGAGGCCCAAGTATTTGAAGATAATAAATACACCCCACATGTGTTTGCTTCCACAATTGAGTTTTTATTTGTTCAAAGTTCTCTGCAAGTCTTATAGAGGAAACTTCAAACATGTGAATGAATGTCCATTGGTCATATGAGACCATAATTTAGCTGACACATGTAGAATGCAACCTGAAATACTAACACGATGATGCCATCTTGTCTCTCATTGTAGCTTCATGTTAGATGTCAATATATGTTAAAATATATATTTTAAAAAGATTTATAAGTCACAATAGGACATATCTGCATGACATTGCCTGAGCATTATTTCTTTGAAGGAACCTGTTTTATTTATTCTGTGCACTTAACAAAGATTTCCCCTCACATATGATCTTAATGGTGAACGTGTAGCTTATCTACTTGTCTAATAAAAATGTCAGTCTAATTATCAGACATATACTGCATGTAAATATTAACGAAGACAAGAAGTTGCTCTCTGATCAACCTTTTACAGTAAAATGTTGCACTCCGGCCTCTAGATGGCGCTGCAGTTAAACATTGGATTTGACCCCCCCAACTCTCAGTCTCAGTTGCCTAGTGATGACAAACTATCCACAGCTTCTGATTTCCTGTCTTTTCAAAAAAAAAAAAAAAAATCTCATCGCTGCCTCCGAAGCTAACTCGAAGTTTTCCGAACAGATTTTTCTGTTGTTTATGTGGAGAGCTCTGTCGAGCTATGGGACGAAGAAGCAGCTGTTGTCTCTCTGGGAGCCTCGTCTAGCGCTGGCTGGGCTTTTGACCGATGATGAATAACTATAGTTTCATCAGGGTCGTTGGGAAAGGAAGCTACGGAGAGGTGAACTTGGTGAAGCACAACACGGACCGAAAACAGGTGAGAAACAAATCTACAAAAACAGTTAATGCTAAAATATGTGTTTAAAAACGCCATGCGTTTGTAGTGATCACGCCAAAACATTGTAAATTTACCTAAAAGTCGGTTTAACCATAAAGGATTTGCTGAGATTTTTTTTTTTTTTAGTGTAGCAAAAGATATATTTTTAGAGTAGCATTTTATTTCTTCATCCAAATACTCAATATAAAAATGGATTTATAAATGAGAACACTTTCTGTATTGCTTGTATATAGCTATTTGTAACTGTCCTGAAATATGGCACTTGGTTAAATAATGCTAATGAGCTGGACATGATGAGAAAAATATTTGCATGGTGGTTACACGATCTTCCTCAGATTGAGTTGTGGCTTCCAAAAGAACTCATGTTCTTTGAACCTTTCCTTATTTTATCACAAACTTCAGTGGATTTCGTTAGATTAGACCTTATCTGATGGATGAATAAGTTGTGCATAACTGTGAGGTCACATAATGATACATGTCAATTCTTTAATGTGTTGCCCACATGTGTATTCGGCCCCCTTTGCTCTAATTTTGCTTCCCATTGCACAATTATGCACTAATTTGTGTTGGTCCGTCATATAAAACCCCCAAAAGATGCAATTGAGGTTGTGAAATATCAAAACGTGGGTAAAGGTAAAGAGGAACGACTGCTTTGGCAAAGAACTGTATGTTGGCACTGTGTGTTTCTGCTCTCTGTGTTCCTTCAGTATGTGATAAAGAAGCTGAATTTAACCACATCATCCAAACGGGAACGCCGTGCCGCGGAGCAGGAGGCCCAGCTTCTGTCCCGACTGCGACATCCCAACATTGTGACTTACAGGGAGTCGTGGGAAGGAGACGACCGTCAGCTGTATATCGTGATGGGCTTCTGTGAGGGCGGGGACCTCTATCACAGACTCAAACAGCAGAAAGGGGAACTGCTGCCAGAGAGGCAGGTCGTAGAGTGGTTTGTCCAGATAGCCATGGCACTTCAGGTACAACATATTGGCACACTTGGCTGAAAAAGTGGAATGGGCTGAATCGCTTTTGGAAATCGGGGAAGTCATAGTTGTGATTTGTTTGCTTTCCAGTACCTCCATGAGAGGAATATTCTTCACCGGGACCTTAAAACGCAGAATATCTTCCTGACCAAAACCAACATCATCAAAGTTGGAGACCTGGGTATTGCACGTGTTTTGGAGAACCAGAATGACATGGCCAGCACTCTCATTGGGACCCCGTACTATATGAGTCCAGAGCTCTTTTCTAATAAACCCTACAACCACAAGGTATTATGGTTTCCTGCTCCCAGTAAATAAAGGAGCTTGTTTGCACTAACAATTGATTAAATAAATTCAGTTGCTTCTTCTTCAGATTAAAACTTCATTTAGGTAATCTATACAAAGTTAAGAAACTGGAGGTCAGAATGAATGCGTTGTCTGCTTTTTATTTCATTGCTGAACGCAGCTTTTTTTTATTTCTCTCTTTCTTTCAGTGCTTCTTTCTTACTTTTTTACTTGACTTACATCATTGTTTTCAGTCAAGCATCAAATTTATTCCTGTCTTGGTAAAAAATTCACGCATTCTGCTGTCTCCAGTCAGACGTCTGGGCCTTGGGCTGCTGTGTGTATGAGATGTCCACATTGAAGCACGCCTTCAACGCCAAAGACATGAACTCACTGGTTTATCGCATTGTAGAGGGAAAGGTTGGTTTCATTCTTTTTATTCTTTAGATAAGTTGCAAGTTAGCAATATGTCATTTTATGATATTAATCTTAATTAGGGCAGATAGTTTTTTTTGTTGTTTTTTTTTGTTCTTTTTGGACCTCTCTGCAGATAAATCTGCCGGATTGAGTTTTGTCATTTTAGATTTTGTCGGGCGAGGTTATTTTATTGTGAAATCATTTAAACTCCATCCACAAATTATTGCTTTTTTTTTTTTTTTTATGATTATTATTTTTTTTTTAAATAATTTTGCCCTTTAGTTGCCACCAATGCCGAGTCAGTACCACCCCCATCTCGGAGAGCTGATCAAGAGCATGCTTTGTAAGAAACCCGAAGACAGACCGGATGTCAAGCATATCCTCCGGCAGCCCTACATAAAGCGACAAATTGCCATGTTCCTTGAGGCCACCAAAGAGTAAGCGCTATTCACGTCAGACGTTTTTCATGGTTAACTTTCAGGCAACATCTAAAGTGTAGGAAGCTCTGGAAATGTTAACATTTTCTTTGGTGCGAGCAAAAATATTCAGGAATGGAGATGAAGCATGAGTTGAGCAGTTTGGAGAAATAGAAGGGCAGAGAAGGATAGGTGGATGTACTGGACACGCGAGCTGCCAAGAAGGGGAAAAAGAAAATGTTGATAGGCGGAAAGAAATCTGTGCATAAAATGCGATTGGCTGATTGATTGAGTTTGATGAGTATTTTTCTCTCAGTTTATGTTGTGGTTCTTGTTTTTCCAGGAAAACGGCCAAGTCGAGAAAAAAAGCTGCGGTTGGACCAGGAGACTGCAGTCCCAGCGGTGGGTCGTCTGGTGCGTCGCGTCACCCAAAACCTCAGAAGCTTCCTCCAAGTCCAAACACCGTTGCCCAGGCGAAGCAGGTGCGTCGATTGTTTACACCAAGGCTCTTCTGAGTTGTTGAAATCTCTTTGTAACATTTTGTGTCACTTAATGGTTGTTTTTCTCCCATTTACACCTTTATCAATCATGTCTTTTAAAGGTCCAGTGATTTCTCTGGTCAGTCGACGGTGGATCTAAGTCTTTTTCTTTGTTTGATTGATTTCAGATTGTCTTCAAAGTTTCACATCTCGAGTTTTTCCTCAAACATATGTAGTGATTTGATTTTATGACATCATTTTTTTATTTTATTTGAAACCTTTCCATTAAATTCATTTTTGCTCTTTACCAAACTATTGGATTGTGTTGCCTTGCCAACCTTCCATCATCATTTAACCATAAGAAAGAAACAACTACCTAAATTGCTTTTGTACTTGCTTGGACTATCTTTGAAAATGGAGTCTGTGAAGAAATCTTGACGCAAAATAACCCTTTACTAACTTTGAAGCCTCTCTATTTAAAAAGAAAATTTGAAGTGTGGGAAAAAACAACAACTTTATTTTATTTTATGCAATCTTTTTTCCTTAATCCTAGAGAGAAGACAAATCGCGGGAGCATAAAACCCAGAACGGCGTTGCAGATTTCCCTCCGGCCCTTCCGTCACAAGCTTTAGCCCCCTCAGTTGATATTCTCAAAGCCGGCATCTCTCCCCTGGCAACCGTCAGCAGCATTAATATTGACATCCCGTTGCAGCTGAGTGACGGTTTGATGAAAAACCCAGTTCAAAGGCCCCCGTCTGTCGAGTCACGGAGGGAGCCTGGGACTCACATCGTATGCAAAGACAGGAAAGCTAGGTGGAAACCAGATCCCTCACCTCCTCCTCCTCCTCCTGTGAATCCCGCTCTCAGAGCTGAGTCGGGCGTTTGCGCCAGGGGAGGAGACGAGAGGACGGCTTCCGACGGGCTGTCAGACGTCCAGCCGAACCCAGGTGGTGCACGCCCCCCCGCCTCTGTGGAGAACCAGGACTCGCATGTGGACATCGGGGACGACACCGGCGAGTTACTGCGAGAGGCTGAACTGAACTCAAACGCAGAAAACGTGAAAGTGGACGTAAGTGCAGACAGTAACAATGACACTGTGACTTTAATCAAGGGGACTCCAGCGCATCTACACATGCCAAATGTTGATGTAAGTTTTTAAAGAAGGGAGAATCAATGTTTTTTTTTAAATGTCTCTCTTCATAGGACTCCTTATGTCTTTTCAGGACAGCCTTGAAACGACGGAAAAGCTATTGGAGCGTCCAGCAGTGGTAAGCGACGACGAACCTCCCGTACCGTTTCCCCAAAATAAATATGGATAGGTTTTTTTTTTAAAAAAAAAGCTAGTACCGATGTGCACAGAGGATGCAAATCTTTACTTAGTGGTGTTGGAAGATTTGCGTTGTGTCTGTTTAGGAGCCTGTTGAAGAAGAATCGTCTTCTCTCTGGATTAAACGAGACCCAGCTACCGTTTGCCAAAATCCCCAGATCCTCTGTGAGCCTTCAGGGTCAGAGCAACACAGGGGGATGCTTTTTGATCCGACTAAAGGGGGGCATAAACAGGTAAACATAGCTACTAGTGCTAACTAGCGTTGAAAATCTATACAATTTATATATTACTGAACTTTCAATATGACATTGCAATAACATAGAAGTAATGTGTGGTTCGTTTATAGTTATAATTTTTCCTTTTTTGAAAAGCGACTCTGAAACCGCAGCAAGCAAGCATGAAGGCCAGTATGACTGTAATTAGCATTAATGTTGGATTTTCTTTTGCTTCTTGTTAATTCAAGTTGGCAGCGTCGAGGCCTTTACCTCGTCCTCCCACAGAGGCGGCGGCCGTGGAGAGGAAAAGGAGGATTAAGAAGACCGTGGAGAGCAAGAGAGTGGATGCGACTGCCGCCTCCACGTCTGTTAGTTCATCTAAGGATGGGTTGTTGCCTTTACCACAAGTGAGAGCAACACTTCAACTCCCTACAGCTTTATTTGGAGTTAAATCAAACCCTAAAGCTTTGTATTTATCAGTTTCTCTTTCTTATATCATTGTCACCTTTTTAAAAGAATTTTGGGATCTATTTTCAAGCACTTTATCCAAAAATGACTTGTCTTTGTTTCTGAAAATCTTTATTATTATTATTATTATTAGTATTTCATTGTATGATATTATGCAATCCAACAAGTCATTAGAAGTTCTTAAAAAGTGGATTTGAAACCTAAAACCTAAATCAAACAAAGGTATCGTTTACATTTATTTAATTTTTGTTTATAAATATATTTTCAGTGTTGTAGCAGTAAGAGAACTACAATAAAAAATTGATCTGGTGAATAACGTATGATATGTTTTTAAGTGAATTTAATCCCCGTCTAATTTGGTGGACGTGGATTAGACATGTGTTATCTGACGGTGGGGTTTCTGTGTTTATTACTCAGTTTCTAATCACGCTTCTTTATACATTTTAAATAAACTCATTCATCTATCAGCCTAATTGAGAGCGATTTTATTTTTTAGGAGCGTCCGCTGACCGCCAGAGAGAGAAGACGCCTGAGGCAATCCCAGGATGGCGCAGGTCAACCAGCTAATGCCTCCAAAAACCATCAATACATGGTGTAAAAAAAAAAAAAACATATATATATATATATATATATATATATATATATATATATATATATATATAAGACAGAGAACATTCAAATAGGTCTTTGTTGTTGTTGTGAAGAGAAATCAATGAAAAAAAAAAACCCCATCTAAAGCCAAACTACAAATAGTTATGATCCTGAACAATTTCACCTAAATGTTAAGTATTATAATTGCGAGGAAAATCCTATTTGGTTGTTTTCCCTGTTACTCAGGTCCGAGTGTTGTGCGAAGGGCGTCGTATGATGTTGCCTCCACCAAAGCTGAGCGACACAACGCCCCCGTCACTCGATCTGCTTCATACACTGTCACAGACTCCGGCAGTAAGGTGATGGAGCAAAGGTCAGATGAAGACGAGTACAGCTCATCCACAAGTTCCACAGAGCGCTCAGAGGGAGACTGCAGGGAACGGTGAGGACGAGTCAAGTGTCTCAGCAGTCCTCTTTGTAATTAATAACACTTTATTCTTTGAGTTTTATACTGAAGCGCATTAACCTGTGTACAAATGTGCTCTGTGTACCAGCAGAAAGACAGAATCCAACGACATGCATGATTTGGTCCACATGATGACTCAGACTTTGAGGATGGATGTTGGAGACGCTGGGCGTGAGTTGGGAAAAGGCCGACTGGACTCGAGCGTGATGCCAGAATTCAAGCTGAATCGCAGGTACAGAGACACCCTGGTGCTTCATGGGAAAGCCAGAGAAGAGGCAGGGAGCCTGTCACTTGGGGAAATCCCAACAGGTTAGACACTTTGTTTTAATCCCAGCTTCGTAAAGCAGGCAGCGACTCTCCGACTGCCTCGAGTTCAACAGCTCTGTTTCTTTCGAAGGCGCCACGTCCGGTCCAGCCAAGGTCAGGAGAGCAATAGAGCGTCTGAGAACGGATGTGGTGAAAGGTCTGGGTGTTAAGCTTTTGGATAAAGTGCTTGAAGTCATGGAGGAGGAAGATGAGGTCAAAAGAGAAGTGAGTAGAACAGACCCTAATGTAAAATCTCTTAAATAAATGGGAAACATGTTTTCATTAGAGATATCTTAAATTAGTATTTTTTTCCCTTCCTAATACCAGTTATTTCCTTCTCTTAATTTTAAAAATTAAACGTTCTGTATTTTTTTCCCTTCCGAGTTGGGAACTAAACTTTATTGGATCAACGGGTTAGTACTTTTCATGGTAATTGTAAATTAACGTTTCTATTTACTGAACTAAACCTAACAAAGACTAACTTCAGTTCACATTAATTCATTTTTTAAAAATTGATTTCTTTAATTAGCACCAGCCTTCATTGTGTTTGCAGCTGTGCCTTCGCGACCAGATGGGAGACGAGAAGTACCAAGCTTACGCCGTCATGGTGAGGCAGCTGAAGTTTTTCGAGGATATTGCCGTCAAGATATGAAGAGGACTGAAACAACGAGAATACACACAATTTGGGGGGGGGGAGTGCTTTTCCAAATGGTCACTTCAGTCAGTCAAATCAAGCACTCTCCCATTTATCGAGGTACCGAGGAAGTTTGGTCTTTAACGCAAACATTTTGCAAGCTGAAATTTGTTTCGAGGTTAAAAATTCTGATATGAACAAGTTTTCTGTGAAAGAAGAATCGACACATATGTACACGTCGGGACAAAGTGGTACAAACAATTATGTAAATCACTTATTTCTGCATCTTACAAGGCGACACTGGATGTGAAATTGATCCTTTAAAGTTGAGGACATCTATGCAAACATTTGAGTCATTTTAAAGCTTCCATTTCAGGAGTTTCATTTATTTATGATCCTTCACACTGTCTTTCTTGTGCTGTTCGAAACACCTTAGACGTAACTTCTGTTGACTAATTTTCTTCTCGACACAAAATAATGTAAAATAGATTTATTGTAGATATTAACATGAGTGATTTTTAATAAAACTAAAATGGAAAGCCTTTTCTGTTTTTGCTTCCAGTTGGTTTGTTAAAATTGGAGAATTGCACAGTTTTTATAGCAGATAAAAACATGTTTAGGGTTTAAGAGATTTTACTGATGAGTGCAGAAAAACGTGAATTGAAATTTCACATCAAATCAAACAGACGGCACCGGATTTAACTTTTTATTTATTTTTTTTTAAATGCACAGAATTGACCCTCTTATACTGTTATTTGCTGTGAATGTGAATTGTAGGACAAACTTCACTTTTCTATATAAAAAAAAAATGAACAGGATTATTTATGCTTCTTTCTCTTGGTGTTGTCCTGGGGCTTTTGGGTGGGCTCTCCGCTGGCTTCTGGTGCCACCGGCTGCCAGGGCAGAGGATTCCGTCTGTACATCGGCCATGGAGGCAGGGTCAACTAGAGAGGACGGAAACAACGTGACAGATGTTTACGGAGCAATATAAAAAGGGTCGATGTGACGCAAGACACCAGCCAATGAATGTAGAAACTCACCAGGCAAGACACAGCAAATCCAGCCAATACAATGTACACTGTCCAGCCAAACTGCTGAATAATCAGCCCATACACGAATCCGATCACCTGAGAAGAAAATCCAAACCACATCAGTACAGCAGGACTGCTGGGAGGAAGTTTAACCACTTGAACTGCCATCCGTGCCAGACAATTTGTCCGTCCTCGTGTTTTAAGTCTAAACGCGGTACAGGTTTTGCCAAATATTTCCCAGTTGTCTTCAAAGCAGCCTTGTCATAGACACAATCAGCATGAAAATGCAGATTATTTTGTTATATTAGTATTCAAGCAAAAGTATTTATGATTTGAGTGAAATTATATCACCTACGGTTGCTGACCCAAGTAAACTTCCTGAACTTGTCGATTGGTAAAGGGTTAGTGACGGACAATTTTTTAGCAAACAACTTTAGAAAACAGATGCCCCTCGGCAAATTAGAATAAAATCCAAAATGTCTGTTAATTTCTGTAAGTCGGATCAAAAAGTGAAACTGATTACATTGACTAATTACACACTACAGACAGAAATTTGAGCATTTATGTAATTATGGCTTATAGCTAATAAGGTCAGAAAATTACAAAATGTAATGAGACCAATAAATGTCTAACAAATGTGACTTGTTGGTTGTCCAAAGATTAGAACTGTTGAAAAAGTTAATTTTAGAGCACTTTACATGTCCCCACAACTGAGGTGATGATTTCATTTTCCATCCAATCTGCACCTCCAAACTGAGCTAATATCTAGTCAGCATGCTTACTTTACCTAAACCCCTGTGCACAGAACAGGGAGGATGAGAAGGATGAGTCACCAGATCCAACAATGAAGAACTATAGACCGATATTCTTTTAACACCTCGGCAGAGCCACAGGCTAATATCTCCATTGCATACTGCATTAATGGGGTAATTCATGCAAAAGGAAAAAGACCAAGAAGTCTGTGCGTAAAAGCACAATAAACAAAAATAAGACTTTGAGGTATATCATTTTGTGTGTATCGAATATTTATAAACGTTTCAAGTTATAGAACTGAAATACTTTAACATTTGTCATTTTAATTCTGGTTTAAATTAATTAAACTATTTACCGCAGAGATGAGTATAATTCCTTGGAAAATCTGCTCAGCCAGCTTCTGGCCCTTGTAGTCCTGCAAAACAAGAGGGAGATCAAATAAATTAAGTCATTAATGATTCTTATAATAAAGTCCGTTAGCAAAAGATGTCTGCAGAGGTTCTTCAACTGGTTATGCTGCATCTGCAAACTGAAGGATAACTTTGAACTACTTTTTAAAATCATTGTTTGACAGAGGTAACAATGTTAATGCGACGCTTTTATCAACTTGTAATGTTGAATCCAAGTCCGAAATGTTATTTTATTTTATTTTTTCTGTGTAGAATAAAACATGGCTTTGGTTAGCATCCGTTACCAAAGTAATCAAAACGACAGAAAGCTAACGTTTCGTGAATAAAATCATCTGCATTATTTAAGGTAACTAAATTTACAGTTTCTCAACAAATTAGGTAATTACTTCTCACCATGTGCGTAGGAATGGACTTAAATACAGACAGCATTTTTACACTTGAAATGAACCGTCTAAACGGAAATATGTTTGGCTCTGGTTAGAGTCAAGCAAGCTTACTTCCGCTTTTAAAAGCTACGTTGTATTGTGAGGAAGGACCTGTCGACGTAATACGGGTGCCTAACTGAACAGAAAAGCGCAAGTCCTCAGATTCATATATCATGTGGATTCCTCAAAGCGCTTCGGGTTTTGTTAACACTCGCTTCAAAGTCTGGGAAATTTGCAAGCTATGTACTAAGGTGCCGTACGTAAATTTGAAATTTCCCCATCATAACTGTAAAATTGGCTATGCATTTTTACAAAGTTATACTTTTAGAATATTTAGAATTTTCTTACTAACCTTAATCGAAAACTTTTGCGTACTCGAAAGGCCCAGATAATGGAGATTTTCAATCAGGCATATCCTAAACGCCTAAAGCTGAGTGCAGTCGTGATAGCGGAGGGGACAAACTTGTTGATGTTGAGTTGGCAGTTTGGCTTCAATGTGAATTCGTCACATATGAGTGTTTTTTCTAAAAACTGCACCTTGCTTGTAGGCGTCTTGAATCTGGCGTCTTGAATTCACACCCAGCAGAACCTTTTTGTGTCTATGCCGTTATCACAGAGCGGCGTCGCGACGTTACGGTCTGGGGGGAACTCAGCCCACAGTGGGCATCACTTAAACCAGCTTCGGTTCTATTTGTATTCTCTTGGTTTTTAATTCTTGTCGTAGTGCTGGAAGGACTGATGCGGCGGCTGCCATGACACTAAGGAGAGGTAAGAAAGTTGCATTAACAATTATGTCATATCTTTCCACACATTAAGATAATCTGTGATTAATTGCACTAATAACAAACGTGAAATTGACTGTAATTAACATGGATATTGTGGGGAAAATGTACTCCTCCCATCAAGTTAAGTGTCCAAGTGAGTGCCTTGCAAAGGTCATTTTCCATACGTTGAGGCAACTACAAGCATTAGTATATTTTAATGGGATTTGATTTGTTTTTGCTAGAGCAGCACAAAATAGTATAGATTTGTGAAATTAAAGGAAAATAATATGTATTTGTATTTACCTCTCTAATTTTGTTACCCTATAACCTGATGCCTAATAATTCACCTGTGCTCTTCTGTGAAAGCTTCAGAGGTTTGTCAGAGAAGACTGATCTAAAAATAGCATTGTAAAGACAAGACAGATCAGTGATAATAATGCAAAATGCTATGCCCTAGCTGGAAACAACATTGAAACAGGGTGGTGGCTGTGTAATGCTGTGGGGATGTTTTCCTAAAGTTAATGGGATGGAACTCAGCCAAAACACACAGACATCAACTGATCCGACTGAACTAAAGGTATCTTTGAAAAGAGAAACGGGCAAATGCTTTAGTCTGTAGATGTGTAATGTTGGTGGAGTCTTACCACAACAGACTTGTTGCTGTAATTTTGGTGAAAGGCGGTTCTGCAAAGTATTGTCTTGGGTTTTGTGTGTGGAGAGAGAGAGATTAGGTAAATAGGAAAAGCACATAATTTATTCATGGGAAAAAAATGTTGGTAAAGTCCCCCACACATTGAAGTTTGTGGTTGCAACATGACAAAATAAGGGAAAGTTCTGTATGTTAAACTTCAGCCTCTTACATCTAACAGCTCCATCTCATGTGCTCCACAGTAAATGGAGTCCTTCTCGTTCTACTGGCCGTGGCCATACTGATCATAGTTCATCGAAACCTCCTGAACCTCAGTGACTTCTTGGACAGAGAACACCCAGGTACGTTTCTGAGCCCAAGTTTACGCGCACTGATGTAGTCGGAGTATTCTGGTGCAACAAAACCACTGTAAGCGCTGTGCGGTTAACGTGCCCCAATCCAGATGCCGGACAGATTCTTCCTTTCGAGGCGGAGTTGTCTCCTGGTGTCAGGCAGAAGATGGAAAGGAAAGGAGACGAGATTCCTGTCCTCATCACTGCCTCAGAGGACAGGCTTGGGGCCGTGATCGTTGCGATGAACAGCGTCTCCCGGAACAGCAAAGCCAACGTGGTCTTCACTATTGTGACCCTGAATGATACAGTTGATCACCTAAAGTAAATTTGTTCTTTCTTGTCTTAATAATTCAGCCTGCGCAGGAATTCTCTGTCATCTTAAGTGAATTAAAAATGATCTTTTTTGTTTTACCAACAGAGCGTGGATAAGTAAGACAACGTTAAAAAATGTCAAATATAAAATAGTTATCTTCCAACCAGAGCTTCTGAACGGGAAGATATCAAAAGATCCTAAAATGCTGGAAGCTGCAAAACCAGTAAGACGACTCAGACTCAGAATACATGTCACAGCTGCTGTTTATGTATTAAACATTTTATGATGTGTGTGTGTGTTAGTTGACTTTTGCCAGGTTTTATCTGCCCATGTACATATCGGGGGTGGAGAAGGCGATTTATCTTGATGATGACGTTGTTGTACAAGGTAAGAACGAACCCATAATAAATCAAATCAAAGTCAAAAAAAGGAGGTTCATTTATTTGTTGCTTTTGGCTATCAGGAGACATTCAAGAGCTTTATGAAATCAACCTGAAACCGGGACATGCAGCTGCCTTCTCTGATGATTGTGACTCAGCTTCTGCTAAGGGCATCGTTCGAGGGGCTGGAAATCAGGTGGCGTTCCCATCTAAGTTACTTGTCATTTGTGCTGCTTAATATCAGGAACTGAAATATACAGATGCAGTATTAAACAGCTAATCCTTTCCTGCAGAACAACTACATGGGTTTCCTGGACTTTAAAAAGGAGGCTATTAAAAAGCTGGGGATGAAGGCCAACACGTGCTCCTTTAATCCAGGAGTCATTGTCGCAAACCTGACCGAGTGGAAGAACCAGAACGTCACCCAGCAGCTGGAGAAGTGGATGGAGCTCAACTCTCAGTGAGCGCACACACACACACACAAGCTGCACGATCTGCTTCCGCAGAAATAGAAATAGTTGTAGCAAAGGCATTTAATAATTTTTGTTGCCATTTTCATAACAGGGAGGATCTGTACAGTAACACGCTCGCAGAAAGCATTACAACCCCTCCGCTTCTCATCGTCTTTTATAAACGTCACTCCCCCATCAACCCGATGTGGCATGTGAGACACCTGGGTGAGTTACAGGTTAATTTCTGAGTGTTGTTTCTAACTCTTTGTTAATTGGTGGAAATAAAAATAAAAACTTTATTGGTATCGTAGCAGTCAAACCGTAATGTTTGCTGACCAGCTGATGCTTGTTTCTAGTAGTATTTCGATGATTTATAGTCAGAAGTCCTCCTTTTTCCATCACCCTAATCTTTAGGGCCCTCTGTCAGATTAGAGTCGTGTCTTTGGCTGTGCTACTCCAAAAAGATAATATATCGCTTCCAGTTATAACAGACATGCTGGTAAAGTTAATATGTTGCTGTAAAACCTAAATCTGACATCTGTAAAATGGTTATGAATAACTTTGGTCTTAAGCAGAGAGACAAACTAAAGAAAAACTGGTTTTATGGCACCGAGAACATATCAGAGGCAGCATTCGTACCATACTTTCCTCACACGTTAAATTGGCAGCATCAATTGCTTTTTATTTATAATTCTAATGCATTTGGGAAGAGGAACCTCTAAAAAGGGAGATAACTGCACTTGAAATTTACAGCAAGACACCTTTTACATTGTTCAGTTGTGATATTTCTTTCAGTCGTAGTCAAAATTGGCTGCTCTCATGTGGATGGGGGGTAAACACTGAAATAATCAAAATTGTAACTTTCCAGTAATTCTAAAGGCTAACGCTAATGAATGTAAAAATCCCAACTTTTCAGGTATCACAGGCGCTGGAAATCGCTACTCTCCCCAGTACGTGAGGACTGCTAAACTGCTGCACTGGAATGGACATTATAAGCCCTGGGGGAGGACATCGTCCTTCTCCGACGTGTGGGACCAGTGGTTCATCCCTGATCCCACAGGGAAGTTTCATCCCGTGCGAAAACACGCAGACTGAAAAATTACTCTTCGGAGACCTTTGGACCAAACGCAGTCCCTGGTGGAACACAGTGTGGCTCCTTTCACCTCAGGAACTAAGCAGCCAGCAGTCTTATTCGTCATCCTCTGGATTTGTGGTACCTCTTCACTCCGACGTTGTCTTGAACACAGACGCCTGTTTTTACAAAATGTTTTCCTTGCAATGACTCCAACTTGCCCTTAGAGTTTCTTTTACCAGACAAAATGCATCATCAATCATATGATACAGCATTACATAATGTTCTAGAGTTTCTCAGGCCTTTTGAGACCATATTTGACCATAGATTTATTCTTTTTGTTTAGGAATCCCATGGCCACATGAGCTTTAGTTGTGTTTTAGGTGCTGTGACTCACACAGATCAGTTACTGCCTCACAAGTGCACTAAAATGAAGCCGTTACCATTTTCACAACTTTATAGTCTAATATTTTGCATACCTAATTAGTAGGGACCCTATTCCACCAGATGAACCACATACAGCTGCTTATTTAAAGCCAGTCATAGCTGTTGGTCCTCAGTTTAGCTTCGACACAGAAGTTAAACTCAAAGCTTAAAATGTACTAAACAAAAACAGTGTGGTCTAAATTTAAGATTACATTTTTTTTATACTTGTTAAACTGCAGGAAGGCTGCCAAGAGAAATGGTCATCACTGTGCAAAGGTTTAATGCCCATTTATGGTAATTGCTTAATTATGGCCTTAATAGAAGCTTAACTGTTGCTAAATGACAGCTTAGTGTAAGATAAAGGATTTTTCGGTTTACAGAGCAGTAATGATATAGTGGCCAATGTGTATTTATGTGTGCTTACCTCCTCCCTGCTAACTCTCCCAAAGGCTAATATCAGTGCTTAAAATACTTTAGGATTTTTTTTATTTTTTGCACACAAGATTTATCCAACCTTTTTTTTTTTTAACCAGTATTTAAAAACCTCAAGTTGACCAGTTTAAATACAACCTCACTCCCCCCCCCGCCCCAACTATACAAGTGTAAAAATGAACACTAACATTCCTTGTTACATTGTGGATTTTTAATAACCAGACCACTAACCTCTGCGTTGCCTCGGCATTTGCACAAATACTGCATGCCTTGTTTGCTTTTTAAGTAGTTTCCTGTTCTGTGTTTTGTACAATGCCAATAAAGTATATCTGCTGTTTCCTAAACTGTGAAATTACTACTTTTATAGTTGAAAGAAATGTAAACATTGTTTTAGGAAAAAAAAAAAGGAAACATTCTACTTTTTATTTAATAGGTTTGTAGGTGCACATCTATATACACGGTTATAGATTAAGATCCCGCAAACGACCTCCAGTCACAATCAAGTATATACACAACTGCTTAATAAGAAAGTCAGTCACATAGGCATCAAATTATCTTGATGGGTAAGGGTGGATAGGTAGATTTAAGGGGGGAAAAAACATAGCTGAGGGTTAAATTGCGTCCATGAGTCGAGGTACGTTTCACCGTTCTTTAGGTTTGAGTACAAGCAGGAGTTTCAGAGCACCTGGCCTAATAATAGTGACGTCAAACAGCAGAATAAGCAAATGTAACCACATTCCTGGCAGTGACTCAGCCTTTTTAAAGACCATATTTCCATAACACGATACAGTTCTCACCACTGTAACTCCCTGTTTTGTTTTCTACGGCTCAATGCCAGTCCTGATGGGATCAGCTGGCAAACAATAGAGCAAAGTTTAAAGAGTAATCACTGAAAACAAGTCTGTGTTTTTGTTCAGCCAACACTTCAATGTGGAATCAGGTGGCCAATGTCTGGAAGTTAAGACAACTCCGGTCTGATGAAGAGATAAAATAGGAGTAACGACGCAGGGACTCAATTCTGTGCACACAACGCGTTTCCATCCATGTGTGGTATAATCTGACCAATCAGCAGTTTGTGTTTCCACACTACTTTATGACAGTAGCCTGGCTAGTTTATGGGTATCGGTGCCATTTACATGGTTTAGTTAACAACGGGGGACCAAAAAACGAAAACACAAAGCTGTTCTCCGTCATGAGTAGTTCCAGCTCTGGATGGTGAAAAGAGTCCATGAATCAAGGGGGGAGTTCATTTAAAATCAGTGTTGAAGTCGTAAGCATCATCTGTATGAACGGTAGAGAGGCTGATGTCGACAGGGACAGGCTGGAAATGAACCTTACTGGGTTTATCTGCAATGAAAAGGCAAAACATTAACTTACTTATTTATTAGCACATATTTAAACCGATAAAAATCTATGCAAAACCCCCCCAAAAATACCTTTGACTGTATTCTGCAGCTTCTCAAGTTCCTCTGTTTTATGCAACTCCTCCGTTTCTCCAGGCTGCGAGAAAAGCAGACAGAAGTTTTATTTGTTTGTATCCAAGTGCTCTTAAGAGACACGGTGATGAAAAGCAGTCATCAGGATCAGAGTTGGATTAGAAGTCTTCATAAAAGAAATCGAGACTTGCATTATTGTCCTCATTTCCAGAAGTTAAAACAAATGCCGTGCAAGTGCATTTCTGTGCATCATTACCTCGTCGTTCTCACTGTTGTGCTGCGCCTCCCTCTCTGCAGGTGGTCGCTCTTCAGGGACGGCGGCCACCGTCAGCAGACCTGCAGTCGGCCCTCTGGAGACGAAGCTGATGCTGCTAGCCAGGTTTGGAAATTTAAAACCTGTGGAAGATTTTTTTTTTTTAGGAATAAAGATATAAAATTGGATGAAAGGTACAGCACCTTGCAGACGTAATCGCACCACTTCAAGCTGTTTTTTCGTGTTACAATAAATTGCTCACAAGCTTCTAAATGTGTAAACTCAGCTATAACATTTATACCTTTCAGAATTTCCATGTTGCCTGCCTTCACTTTGGCTAGATCCCAGCCGTTCTGCATCTCAGCGATCACTTCGTCAGTCACGTAGTTTGGGAGGCTGTAGTTGCCTGGCACTTTACAGTGGTAGCTTAATTTGGCTCTAGAGGGGGAGGAGGGTAAATAAAAGATTTTTGTGTAATTTAAATGACACAAAAGCCAAACACTTGCTCCAGCTAAAGGGTTTGGATCAGAGTTGGATTAGAAGTCTTCATAGAGAACTCAAGAATTGCACTTTTTCCTCATTTCCAAAACAACGCAGCTACCTGCTTTTAGGAAACGCGAACAAAAACGACGCTCACCCTGTCCAGTCGGTAAGGAAAGTGTTTGCCGCTTGCTCCGTGTTTGGAACGCCGCCTTTCTGCAGGAAGCCTCGCTTTTTGGCCAACAAGGTCAAGAACTCCAGGGAATTCCTGAAGTCCGGGACGGTATACTGAAGCATGACCTGAGACAAGAAGATAAAAAAGTTAGCAAAAATAATTTAGCAGTTCCTTCTCACTTTCTCTGTGACTGCAACAGCCAGTACCTGCGACTTATCACACTGCTTGAGCAACGTATTTACGGCATCCAGCACCGTCTGCTGACCCTCCTCCACCTGCAGGCTCCTCAGGGCCATGGAGGCTGCTGGGTTGGACGGCGAAGCGATGACGCCCGGGCTGTCCATTAGCTTCACTGTCTTTGACATGTGCACCTCCTGCATGGATCTGACGTGCAGGAAAGAGGACGTTGAATTATGAATGACGTTTTGGAGGCAAGATGTTTTAGCCACAACTATTTTTCTTTGCTTACTTCGTGGTGCCTTTTGCAATACCAACATGGCATGCCATCATCCCTTTCAAGTTGTTAATCAGGCTGCTCTTCCCTACATTAGGAAAGCCTGGGAGGAAGAAACAAAAAAGTTCATAAAAAGGATAGAAATTGATATATTTCATAATATTAAGCAAGCAAAATGACAGATTCGAATAAACTTACCAACTACGCCCACTTTGAGTGCGGCTTCGCTCTGCGTCTTGGCGGCATAAGCCGACAGTAGCTCGGCGAGACACTCGCTGCCAAAACACGCTGCTCCTTTGGACCTGTCCAGGACTTCGTTGGAGGGCACAACTCTTTTCCTTTTGGTTTTCTGATGAGCAAAGAGCACAACGTGATCGACTCAGTTAGCCTCGACACATTGAAAGGTCGACATAGCTCACACCCACCCCAACAGATTTTTTTGGTTTTTTATGCAAATGTTCCACAAAAGCACACATGGTCCCTTCTGACTCAGGGACTAAACTGTGCCGTTTGTCGGTTATTCTCGGAGGTCACAACCAGTCAGAACAGCACTGGGCAAGCTGTTCAACCTTCTCAGCCCTCCACATAAAGACAAGAAGATTTTAGCCATTTAAAAAGGAAACTATTCTCTACAGAGGGATCGGCCGGCTGTTCGTTCTGCCTCCAGGTATGAGTAGGAGTCGTCTTCCACAGGAAACTAATACCAATCTTAGATATTTTACATGAATTAAAATGACACAGTAGCTGCCAGGAAGGCTCAATGTATTGCAATAAAGTTGCTCCATTTTATCCTTTTGAGCCTTTAACTTCTGTTTCAGAACACTGGAGATGATGCCAGGTTTTGGAAACTTTATAACAAAGGTAAGAATCTGCAGACTGCAGTTAGGCAAATCACGTCTTACCACAGTTTTGTCCCGCATTTGTGTTGAAGCTTTGAATGCCACAACTGGAAACTCCCTTTGTAAACATTCGATCCACTTCTCTACATTTTCCTTTGGTACAAGATCTGTAGCAGAAAATTAAAAACAACAACATGAAAATCAAATCATGTTAAGAGTTTTATTTTCTTGGTTTAGCTGAGAGCTTCTCATTTCCATTTACCTATTTTGGTCAACACAAAAAGTAATTTCTTTTTGCCCCCCAGTAGCACAGCCTCCTCCAATTGTGGGCACCTGCATCCCAGAGGATCCCGAGCATCAAGGACTTCTATTACAACATCAGACGCATCTATTACCTGCAAGGGGTGACTTTGTGAGTAAAGCTGACAGTGCATTGTGCTGGATCTCACTGTAAGGGTGCAGGTATACCTTGTTTAGTTCACTGCAGAGGTGCTGCTTTGAGTTCTTGTTCGGAGCTGAACGTTTCACTGAATTATTTTCTGCGGTGTCCTATGCAAACAGATGGAGACAGACGCCTTAATCATTTATCTTGCCGTAAAAAAAAAAAAAAAAAATTAACTACAAACAAAAATATATTTTTTATTATTATTGCTTTTTTCAGACATGAAAAACTGCAGCATTTGCATTTTATAATTTGCTTTGTAAAACAACAATTAAAAAAGTAAAAAAATAAAAAAATTGGAGTGGTGTTTCAGTACTGGCTACTGATGAGGTGGACTGTTACCTTTCGGGCCTTCTTGGCGCTTGGTTCTGCTTCTTTAACAGCGGCTTCCTTCTCTTTTTTCCTTTTCTGGGCTCGCTCTTCCTTTTTGGCTTGTCGTTTCCTTTCTTTCTCTTCTTCAATCTAAAAAAAAGAAGTAAGTTTTTCAAAAATACATATGTACATGGAAACTACCAACAGCCATAAAAAAAAAAAAACATTGCTAAATACTTTTTACACCCATCTAAACTAAGCTATTCGGATGCCAGTCCACCTGCAGCCTCCTTTGCTCTGCCTCTCTGAGGACCTCCTCCTTGAAGGGGGCGCTGTTGGGCACTCCGGGATCCTTCTTTACATGCTTCTTCAATCCTTTCTTTTTAGCCTCTTTTTTTAACTTTCTGTTATGCTCCCGAACCTGAGATCAGAGCGGAATATTACTAAGGTTATTGTGGAAGAAGCAGCGATGTAATTTGTGTACACAAGCATGCAAAAAAAAAAAAAAAAAAAAAACGTATCGTAATGATATATTATGACAAACATGCAAGAAATGTAGTTCAAAGATATTTTATCTACAAGGTAGCAACGTAAAAACACTGATATAAGACAAAAAGCCACTTACCTTCTTCTGTATTTTATAACGTTTGGAGCAGGATATCCTTTTACTTGCTTTCCTTAACTCTGAAGAGAATGAAAGCTTCGTTAGCTCGGTTAAACCTCGGTTAGCCTTAGAAAAAGCTAATGTAACCTGACCCCAATGAACAAAATGGACAACCCGGCCATTAAAACATTAAAAAGCTGCTCTTCGTGGACCATTTACTGTATGTAAATACACTTACTTGGTCTTTTCATTGTGTCGCTGTTGATCTGCCAATGTGACTGAACGGCTCACACGTGGAAACAGCACAAGTGAAGTTAGATGTTGCGTCTCTTCGGTTTCACGCAGTCCGTAAATGATCTTCTGCCACCTGCTGACTTGGAGGTTTATAACACCTTATTTTCTCAAAGGTTCATTCGGATATTTTCCACATTTTCTCGTAATAACTAACCTAACCCTAACCCTAATATCACAACCACAAATCTTAATAAATGTTATAGCGAATGTTAAGTGATGGACCAACACGAAGTATTTTATAATCGTGTCTTACCACAAAAGTGAGGAATCATTGCAAACAGTGAGGACGGAGAGTGTTTTAAATCTGGACTTTGGGCCATTCTAACACATAAACAGACAGAGATAAACCATTCTGTAGTAGCTCTGGCTGCTTGTTGAGTGTTGTTGTCTGGCTGAAAGATGAGCCTCCACCCCAATATCATTTCTTTTGCAGCTTCCAATAGGCTTCTGTCCAGGACTGCCCTGTATTTGATGTAAGAATACCTGATTATGAGGTTCTATGATTTATATGAGCATTATTTAGAACTTAGACATTATAGCCTGTTTGAATTTGGCAACAAATACATCCACCAATATTGAAAATATTTCAAGTCTGATGTGACTCCATCTGGAAAAAAAAAACAGAAGTTGGACACCTTGTCTATGAAGCAGCCTGGAGGTGGCAGCAGTAAGCTTTGCTCAAGTTTGTCTGAGGCTGAAACCAAAACGAAGCTACAAGTAAAAATGAGTTTCTAGGTTAATTGTTTTCTCCAGCACATTGGCGTAACCTATCACAACTGTTGGCAAATTTTAATCAAGTTAAACCAGTAGCTATGAAATTGTAGTAATTTTAAAATGATGTAAAATATTAAAGTAGAGACATTACATTGCATATCTTTTTTTTATTTTTTTATTTTTTATTGAACCTTGTGGACTTTGCATGCAATAAATGTTTCAATACTGAAGTCTACATCTGTAAAAATGTTTCCTACCCTCTGTGCTCATCTGCCATGCATGCTAATCTGCTATGATTCTTCCCTACAGCTAACCAAAGTGCTATCTCCTGATCTCTTTGCAGTCCCTGAAAGATCTGCACTCTTAGCATATCCTGTATTACTTGCTTGAGAGCTTCATTGACAGCAGCTTTCAAATGCTAATGCCACACTTGAAACCAACTCCACACTTTTTAAAGGCTTAATTATTGAATACATGCTAGAGAAAGAGCACACACCTGTTCATGAACCAGTTTTGGAGATGTCAGCTTTCCGACTGACGTTTTGGCCAATAATTAATAAGGTTCCCGCACATGAAGGAGATGCAATTTTAAAAATCATTTGGCTTGCTGCTGTGTTGGTTCTTAAGCCCCTCTCTCAAGATCAAACACAATTGGTTCCTGAATATCATTAGCATGTAGATACTTGACCCTATTCTTTTAAATTACGCTTACATTAGGTATGATGAAGCTGCTGTTATTGGTTAATATTTTAATCTCTAAATCTCAAAATTTATTATCTAGGCATGCTCATCAGTGCATGTTTGGTAGCTGAAAAAAAACAACTAAACAGATATTTTTAAATGTGATAAGCATGCACTTTGCACTGAACCGACTCGACATGCCAACCACACTCTCAAAAACCACAAACCAAACCAAATCAGTCACAAACTGACTAATGTACATTGATGCTTATAAAAAAAAACTTAAAAAAAAAGAAGTGAAACAGTCACGGCATGAACCTCAAAGAAAAAAATATTATAAAAATATTTTCAGAACTGCAGCAGGACTCAAAACAACCAGGCATCATCAATAAAAACCATCAATACGGGACAATATGGGATCTCTTAAAGGGGGGACATCTTGTTTGTGTCATTCAAACCAGCCATTATGTATTATATTGAGTCCATATAAATTTTTCTCCAGCTGGATGGGTGCTAAGTGGGACCTGGCCTCATAATGTGCTTCTTGCATGGAATTAATTTATGTTGACTAAACAGAATCCATATTGGCAAAACAAGTTGGGCACCTATGCAGTTCTTAACTCTCAAACACGTGAAATGCCCCAACTCTCATTTGTTAACCCAGAGGTGTCTTTCATAAAATCTATAACTAGGGGTCATTGCATCATGGACAACTCCGTCTGAAGTTTCCACTTTAAACATTTTGAATTCATGGGGCCCCGTACAGATTCTTATAAATAAATTGCAATATCTTGAAAGGTCATTGTATTTCAGAAATTTTTATTTAAAAATGGAAACTCCCAATTTTTAGTGACATCCACAGTGATATGTTTATTTAGGTCACAATTGTAATGATTACACCTCACAGCTGGAAAACCAAATAAGTTGACTTCTCAGAAAGTCTTCATATTCATTAAGACTATAAACAAAAAACAAAAATGTTGTGTTGTGTTCATACCACAGAGAAGACTGCTGCTGTTTCCACTGTGGTCTCTTACAGCACGAGTCAAACTCAAGGTTTGCAGGCCAAATGTGGTCAACCATAGCTTGATGATAACATTTGTACGCATATCTATCTATCTATCTATCTATCTATCTATCTATCTATCTATCTATCTATCTATCTATCTATCTATCTATCTATCTATCTATCTATCTATATATTTTTTTAATTTTTAATTTTTATTTTTTTTCAATCTGAACAGTTTTACCAGTGAACTAGCAAATTATATGAATGTGAAAATATGTTTAATAATGTTTAGCTTGAAGAAGTACTCAATGAATGCAAAGACAAATATTTATTAATATTTAAACAGTTTGTTAACGGTTAGTTTTATAAGTACTTGATGGGCCACAAGTGACCCATCACGGAGAATCACGAGAACCAATCTTGATGTAGCTCAAAATGAAAATGAGTTTGACACCAGTGTCCTATAGGGTACACCACAAAAAGGTAAATGTAAAAGACATCGGCTGTTCACAAAGCACAGTATACGTGCTATGAAAAAAAGTTGAGTCGAGAGAAAATAGTGTTGGGAAAAGTTGCCCAAACAACAGGGATAAGCACAGACTTGCTGGGAGGATTGTGAAGCAAAAGCCGCACAAGAGCTTGGGGAGATCAGCAAGGTTTGGGCTGCAGTTGGAGTCTGTGCTTTATGAGCCTCTACACACAGACATATCCAGGATATGGCTACAATCGTCATACTCCTTGTGTTTCGTATCTCCTGAACTTTAAACAATATCAGAACTATCTGACTCAGGAAAATGACTAGACTGTAGTTTGGTGGTCCAAAGCCCATTTTCAGATTTTCATTAATTCTTCATTTAATTTAGAAATCAAAGTTCCAGAGTATGGAAACAGAGGATAGAGACAGGTAACTGAAGTGGACTGAAGTCCAGTGTGAAGTTTCCACAGTCTTTGGGGAGCTCTCCAAGTGTTGTCCAATGTGTTTTTTTAAGTCCAAAGAACAGCCGTCTTCCAGATAAGTTTAGATCATGTCCGTCTTCCTTCTCCTGACAAGCCTTTATGGAAATGCTGATTTCATTTTTCAGGTGGACTAATCACCCACACTACATGTGGAATACCTGGATTAATTACCATTGTATCACTGTGCAATTAATGGCCAGCAAAACTAACCATAATAGAGAACCTGTGGGATGCTGTCAAGAGGAAGATTAGAGAAACCTCACCCAACAGTATAATAAATATAAATTTTCACTGGACAGATATTTCTGCGTTAAACCCATGTGATGTTTTTCATTGGCATTATATTTAATGTATTATTTGAGAAGTGGCTGTGTGTTTAGTTGTGTGTGGTGGAGCAGATGGAGGGTCTCTCCTTGGGCGCTATGCAAGCCAGCCTCTGCTAGTATCATTCAGTTGTATCAGCACTGTCATACAGACTGTACTTAGCAGCAGGTGTCGCTTGTTACAGTCCCTGCCAAACCTCCACGCCTATGATAGCAAGTGGAGTCACTGGCTCGCGAGTACAGTGAACCGTTTTACCTGAGCGCCGCAGCTCGGGCGCTGATTGGTTCGCTGGCTGTCCGACCCTTAGGTGACGTCAGGAGCACTGCTGCGGGTGAGGCGGGTGAGGCTGCCTCTCAGTCCAGCCTCAGTGAGACAGGGAGCGCTCCGAGCAGCAGCAGCAGTGCCAGCAGCAGAGACAGACGCGGTGACTGGACCTCACTGACCCCGCACATTCACAGGTAAGGAGGACTCACGTTGAACCGTCGGCTCACTAACTTTATATGTGACTCTCCGAGGGACCCAGCAAGGCGTGGCTCGTCGTGTTTGTTCTGACACCTTTCTTTTTCCCCCTCACGCAACATTTATCAGCCTGTCTGTTTTTATTATCCGGCTCCCTCACTCACAGTTAGTCATGCATACTTCATTAGTGAAAGTCCGTTAATAAGCGCTTAACAATGAACTCGTTTTATAAGAGCCTGCTGGTCATAAGTACAGTGGAGTCATTCTGTTTTGCGCTCACATTCACATTATAAAGATAACCTCTATTTTACGAGCAAATACTGACGTGAAATTCGGCCAGCATTGAGGCACTGAGGTGAGAGCTTTCTCTTCCCCCTTCACACCAGTCACTTCTACAAAAGTGAGTACTACCGGAATTAATGTGGCTTAAGACGGATTTAAACTCTTTGGTGTGACTACTAACAAATACTTCAAGGTCTTGAGGACCCCCTGGTGGTGAAATTAATCCTCAAAATACACAATCAGAGCTGCGTGTAAGTTGTCATGATGTGAAATTCTCCTCTTATTTAGCTCCAGTTCTTTCCCCTGTCTGTTTGATGTCTTCCTCTCACATGTGAAGCGTGCTGATCAATTAATAGGCCCACATTAAGAGATTTGTTGTGCGTCATTAACACAGGCTGACCAATCGACCCCCATCATCAGCCAGTGGGTGCACAGGGCTGATTGATATGCAGCCCTGCTGAGGCACTGTGCCAAGCCCTGGAAATCTGTTTTGTGAATCAAACAACAAGTGATGATGGCAGAGACTTGAGTTAATGAACTGTGAATCACACAGACCGCTTTTTCTGTGTTTGTGCTGGGAAAAAAAAACATGTTGCACTTGGCACATCGGGGGAAAGCGCTCGCCCACTGCTGTAGAGGCCTTGAGGTTCTGACTTCAGCAGTTTGACCCGATGAATCATTTTTAGTGTTATTGTTGTGTGAAATATGTGAATGGAGCTCTCTGTCTTGTTGACTCTGTCTGTGTCAGGCTTTTTGTGTGTTTTTTTATCCTGCTCATATCTGTGCTTGTCTACCATTTCCTCAGAAATATGAGTGGTGATACGAAGTGAAATCTGATCCAAAAATCAAGGGGCCAATGTAGGAAAGGCATACCTTTTGGTTGTCAGACTGATCATATCAGTCAAGCTGAATTCTGCAAGTAAAATGATTCTCTTTGTGCCTTATTCAGTCTGTTTGCATAAACATTGCAAATATCTTATATTTTTGCTTTTTTCAAACTTCACACTAATTTTATATCAGATAAAGATAACCTGAGTAAATCCAAAAGTAGTATTTGATTATATTTTATATAGCAAGAGAATAATGCTATCTGAGTCAACCTGACTATGCAATTGTAATTGACCTATAAACCAATAATTCTTGGGTATGTATCCAGACTTTGACTAAGCCACACAAAATCCCTCTATTTTTTGCTTTGTTTGGAACTATTTAGAGGTGCAATTGCTGTTTCACATTATTGTGCTGCCTCATAACCCCAGTGTGCTTGAGTTTAAGGTCACAAACTGATGGCTGGACATTTTCTATAAGTATTTTTTGTTAGAGAGCAGAATGCATGACTCCATCAACCACAATGAGCCATCCAGGGCCTGAAGCAACAAAGCAGCCCAGAACACCACAGTACTAGAGTGCTGCAACAATGTCCAGGTGCCAGTATAGTGAATTTTGTGAAATGCTGTTTTAGGTTTACACCAGATATAATGAAATGTACACCTTCTGAAAACTTTCATCCTTGTCTCATCAGTTCACTGAATATTTTACCAAAAGTTTTGTATAATCATAAGGCAAATGAGAAACAAGCTTTTATGCTCTTTTTGGTCAATGTTTCCTTGGAGCCCTCCCCTTGTGCCCCCCCGAGTCTCTTTCTGTTTATTCAATCACAAACACCAACCTCAGCTGAAGAATGTCAGGCCTGGGATGCTTTAGATGTCTTTCTTAGTCACTCTCCTACCTACTGGATGAGTCGCAGATGTGCACCTGGGGTAATTTTCATAAACTAGCCATTGTTGGGAAGGTTCACCATTGTTCCAATGTCCCAAAGCCTTAATGATAGTTTTGTAACCCTTAACAAACCTATTGGCCAATGAATTTGTTTCTCAATTTCTTTAGCATTCCCTTTGGCCTACTTCATGTTGTTAGATAGGTTCTATGGTTTGCCAAAATTAAGTCAGGATGTTTCTTGTGTAACTAAACTCAGAATTAAAAAAATGTGTACAGTAAATTCATAATTGATCAGGGGGTGTGATTACTTTTTCCACATAAGACAGATTTTTAATAGACATTTCTCTTTAATAAATAAGTTTTTTGTATTTTAAAGCAATTCAGGTTTATTTCTGTCAATAACATTTGTTTGATAATCTAAAACATTTAAGTGTGATGGAAAGGCAAAAACTGTTAGAAATCTGCCAAATGGCAAAAATCTTTCACTGCAATGTATGCAAAAAAAATATTGACAAACTAATTAAAGTAATAGCCCATTCATTGATCACAAAGGCTTTTATCTGTGGCCTAATTACTAAAGTTTCCTGGAAAACCCTTTACTGACTGTCGGGATCTTTTTCATTTTTGCAGAGTTTTTTTTTTTTTTTTGCTAATGCAACAAATTAAAGTAACAAGCACTGATACTAAAAAGTGGTGGACAGTGGTGGTTGTAGTTCAGCATAAAATGAAGTATATATGTATGAATATTCTTGATCTATCAAGGCATACATCCCTAACCATCATCTGATTTCTGAATCAGATGATCAGAAATCAGATGATGGTTCAGAAATCAGTACCCTAACCATCATCTGATTTCTGAATCAGATGATGGTTAGGGTACAGCAAAGGGAATGTGATTTTTTTTTTTTTATGCATTTAAAGGTTGGAAGAATTTATGTTTTCAGTTTATGAAGAGGAAAAGAAAAATTCAGAATTTCAGAATTTGATTTTTTGAAAATAAAATATGGCAATTTACATTATTGGCAAACTTACTGGTGTATCACTATTATTAAAAACAACACCGCATTAATGTTGGCTTATTACAAATCAACAGACAAGCATAGCACACCTCAATCTAGAAATAAAATCAATATTTTGAACAGAGGCAAGTGCAAACAATGTCAAAGAAGACACACTTTTTTCTGGCTTGATGGTGGATGACAAAGCAGCGTTTTTGTTGCATTTCCACCACCAACTGGAATAAGGTGCTAATTAGGTTGCCAACTACAGCTTCTTGCAGGTTCTCTATGCCACTGAAAGCACCATCACCTTGTGGTCCTCTGCTTCTGGTTGGTGCATACGCAAAGGAATATCAGTCCACGTTCTCCTGTGATGCATAGCTCCACACGTGACGATAAATATTTAACAGAGCAACTGATAAATGTTGCCTGTGTTTAAATGACGAGCTGTAGAAAGTAATCAATGTCATGGTAGTGTTAAAGTTATGATTATTTTTAAGATTAGGCCATAGTTCAACAAATGTAATCTGAAAAGTGCTGCGAACAACAACTGTTGGTGGAGAATCCTTAGCCCAGCACTGCTTTAGCCATGTGCAGGATTTTCTTGAATTTTAATGTAGTTACATTTGCCATCATCACCACCTGCTGGCATGTTATAGTTACTGCAGAAAATTTGGGTGAAATTTGTTTTGTTTTGCATAAGTATTAATTTAAGAAAATATCTTGAGTCATCTAGCTGTGACTTAATTTTTTTTTGTTCCTCTTCTTGCTGTGAAAGTTTTATTTGGGAAGGATTTTAAAATAGTTTCTGCAGGCACTGATGAGAGGAGCCTTTATTGCCTGGAGAGATTTTCTCCTCTTAAACACGTGGAAACTGAATGTGATTCATTTATGCATTTCTTCAGAATTTTCTTCAGATTTTGCAAGTTATCATCCAACCATAGACCTGCTAATTTCTTTTGTTTTTATAAACAAAACTATGTAACAAATTGGCTGTTGGCTGCCTTGTTTTCATTCTCAGATATTTTAAGGATGAATGTCCACAATTGCGTCATAATAACTAAGAATAAATAATTGTTTATTCACCCCTCTTATGTTTAGCACTTAATTATCACTTACGTGCTGATTTCCAGTCAGGCAGTTACTCAGAACAGATATGGCCATTTGGGAGGGGTCATCTAAATGTTTGACAGGTGCCAGAAAAAAGTCCTCAGAGTGAGAAAACACTTGTTCTACACATTTAAACATGTAGAAGATCACCCCATGTACATGAATGAACGCTTTAGACTAAATGCTGTTTCTTTAAATGGTTGGGGATGAAACGTTTTAGTGTGGAGTGCTGGCAAAGCAAAGAGTGAAATCTAATCATTTTAAAAAAAGTATTTTCCTGCTATAGTGTATTTGGCTCTGCAGGAATCTTGTCCCTTGACATGTGTTTTTGACATGCAAAGTTTGACAGCAGAATTCCCTACGGTTTGGACCCTGCCAGAGACAATCTTTGCAGATATGACATTATAAAACTGCAGTTGAGTCAAAAGAGAAACGCTTTTTAAAAAACGTGATTATTATTACTGCATTCTTTACTAGAGAGAAGTAAAGCAGTTTTGGGGAAATGAGTGGATTTGTCCAGACATGTGCAGAGTTGTACATTTTAAATATGTGTCTTTATTGGTTGTGTTGGACTGTTTTTATGTTTGATTCTTGTGTGTGTGTGTGTTGTGTGTACGTTGTGTGTGCACTTGCTTAAAATGTTTGAAAAGGTTTGTTGTGTATCTAAAAGAACTGCAGTAATCATTATACTAATAAATGTTACTCGATGTCAGTTTGTCAAAATCAATCGTCACGTGTACATGTGTGTGTTTCTTCTGTCCACTGCATATCACAGGAATGGGAAACCAGTGAGTACAGCAACTCTCTCTGTGGGGAAAAAAAAGGATGAATGCTGCATGTGACTTTCTGCTCAAGGAATGTGGTTATGATGTTGTGCATCTCCCAGCATTAGGCTTCTTCAGTCCTCTTGCTCCCTGGGGTTTGAGCACCCTGTTTTCACCCACTGGTCAAAAACACATCATCAGTGGAACCCGAGGAGCCTCTTTTGGTCCTCCTACATGCTCATACGATACCTGCATGTGTTTTTCCTCCACGGTCCACCAATGTCTAAGCTTTGCCCCTTTTTTTTGCCCCTATCAGTGTGAAACTTCAACCTTATTCTGCTGTTTATAGCATTTGTCTGTTTGACAAACAGACCCACTTGCTCATCTCTGACTATGTCCTGAAAACTCCAGTGGCTTGAAACCGTTTAGTGTGCCTTGCAAATGTATTCATACCTCTTGAACCATTTCACACGTCACACTGAAAACACACCAAAAAATCCAACAAAAAGTGATAAATGTGGCATTTGTATTCAGACCCCCTTGGTTGCAATGGATTTCAGTGCAACCAATTGTCTTACAAAATATCCTCATTAGTAACTTAAGTTCACCTTTTTGGCACTTCATTTCAGTGACTGTGCCCAATGTTTTTCTTAGGAAATCTACCTCCTAAAGACCAATACACCACAGAGGTCATGGAGGATATAGTGGAAAGGTTAAAAGCAGGATTAGTTTGTGAAATAATATCCCAGTCTTGGCATGTCTCAGAAAACTCAATTTATCCTCAATCGTAACACGACAACATACCAGGACTTAGTTGTTCAACCACATTGACATGTTTGGGCAGGAACTGCATTAATCAAAGTAGTTTCTTAGAAACTCTGCAGCTCTTCCAGAGCTGCAGAGACCTCAAGCTCTGTTGAGAGGACAGCTGTTACTTGTACTCTCTGAGAAATCTGGCTTTTTTGGAACAGTGGCAAGACGAAAGGGAACTATTACATTTAAGTACACTAACGGTATGCCACTAGCCACATAGGATCTGGCCTGATGATTGCCACACTTTAAATAAAAATAAAAAATAAAACAAAATGTAAAAATTAAGTATCTACATTTCTTGTGCTACAGAATTGTACACCACTTTGTGCTTGTCTGTCACATAAAATCCTGGCAAAGCACACAGACATTTATTTGCTGTAAATTTCCAAATGTGCAGAAGTTCAAGAGAAGTGAATACTTTTGGATTGCACTGAATGTTGTCTCGTGGGGACTATAACCTGCAGCCGCATAAGCCAAAAGAATGAATGGAGTTTTAGATGCATACTTGCATTCGCTGGGCATAGCGACGTGCAGAACCTGAATGCAGATCAAAACCTAGAAAGTTGATGCATTCAGATTTTAAAATAACTTTCAGTATCATGTTTTCTCAGTGCATGAATTATCGTCTATATCTTCACATGAGCAAGGTGAGATGCTACAAACAAGGTGGATGTAAGAGGTGCCTTCATTGTTTCTCTGGCTTCAGTTTGTGCAGTTCTTTCTTTATTTTATTGACTTCTTCCTCGCTGGAATGGTTTGGATGTCTTTCTGAGATGTTGCTCATCAGATAAATAAAGTGAAAAATGTGAAATGATTTGTGTTTTAAATCAATACACATTCTTTCCGTTGGTTAATAAAAGTGTCTTCCCTGCAGTGCATCAAAGTGATGTCTCGGATTTAGTTTTGATCAAGTCTGGAGAAACACCTGGGTTTCTTGACAATGACATGAATATCCAAGCACATTCCTCCCACTCCCAGTAGTTTTAGAAATCAATTAATATTGTGATCCCGTAGTAATTGTGTTCATAAGGGCAGTTATAGGACCTTGCTTAGTTTTTTATGTAAGGGAGCTGGAAAGAATTTTCTAAGGAATTCCAAATGATGTTATCATCATTCCTGAGTGCATGTCCCAAGCGTCTCTTTCTCATTCACCCAAAGCTCCAACAGCAGGCAACTCTAGATAATGGTTTCTTAGAAATGGAGTAAACTCGATAACAAAAAGTTGTTCTTACGCTTTTGCCATTCTCATTCTGGATGAAGATAAACCATCCATTATTATTCATGTCTTATAACTTTTTAATCATTTTGTTCCTCCTCCACAAAGTTCTATTCTTGGTTCTTTTTTGACAAAACTCAGATATTTCTAAATAAAGAAATAAAATGCGTGGACTTTCCCCAGATCAGTTTTCAGAGAAAACGCATACATAAAAATCATGCACTGTAATGGATCCTCATCCCACAACAACCAGCTGGTGTCAAGTTGAATGTGCATCTAGGCATAGAGTTACACCCTACTCTTTATTTTTTGTTAACTGTAGAGCTGGTGTTAGATGCAGGAAGCAGAGGTTGCAAAAGGAGATTTACTAGCAAAGCTTTTACAGACATTTAACTAGACTTCCTCTTTGTTGCTTCCCTTAAGTTCATTGCTTTGCATACCACTTTGTCAAGTCTAACTCGGTGACATTTCACTTTTGTCCTGCCTTTGTAACTAGATTGCAGATTAATGTGAAATGACTAAGGTGTACAGCTAAAACCAGGTCTTTACATGCACTGTGTAAAAAGACAGTGCATGTCTGCTGTTTCATTAGACTTTATTTATTTTCTTTTTGGAGAAAAATATGGGAATGCTTGACATTTTTGTTGGAGACCTCTTACCCCAAAACTAATGTCACAAAACAATAGTAATTTTCAGTACCCCATCAGGTTGTTTTTGAAACATATATACATAAATGCTGCACTACTTGCACTATTATAAAGTAATAAGCTAGACAGCCTTCATACGGTTTCAAACAATGCATTACATCATTTGCTATACACAGAGTGTGAAGTTGCCAGGCAGGCAGCAGGAACAGAGGAGGAGTGAGGCGCGCCGAGATGCACGGGGGCTATTTTAGTATCTCGAGGTCTTTCGTTATAGACACTTTCCGGGCTTGTATGACGAAAACTGTGACAGCAAGTTCCCTTGCAGCACCCTGAAAGACTGGCAAGGACATCTGATTGTGAATTTCTTTGGAAGGAGGAACTGATAAGAGACTGTGACATTGAGGGGGTGTTTGTGTTGGTCATTGGCCCACAATCTAAGTGTTACACACACAATGTATAGCTTAGCAGATATTACATTAAGGGTCTTGCAAAACCAGTGATACCCTAGAGTACTTTTTCACTTTTGTTTTGTACATGCACAGCCGTGATCTTTTATACATTTAATTGGCACTTATCCAGTAGACCAAGGAAAGGTTGTGAATTCATGTACAAATAATTTACAAGCTTTCCAAGTCAGCAATTTTCGAAATAAAATATTAATGGTGTATTGAGCCCCTTTCTTTGGTACACCGAAATGAAATTTAGCTAATTGCCTTCATAAGTCTTTTAATTTGTACACAGAATTAATTGCCTGTATTTTATTTAACCTTAGCATAGATGTTCTGTTGATGCCACAGAGGTTATAAAACAATAACCTAATCTTTGAGCAATTCACATAACACTCTTTAAGAACACAAAATGGAAAAAGTATGACATAACTGGTAACCTCTAGGCCAACCACTTAAATTGCAAGGCCAGCTGAAAATGTAGCAAATGTTTGATTTTTGGTACTGAGTCTATCAGACTATCAGGTATGAAAACACACTAAAAATGGCAGGGTCTCTCTTCAGTCTGTGTGAGTTTAAGCTATTTGGCAATCCTGCCTCCAAATGTACATAGCTGGTAAGACTTGCAGCTGTAATTGTAACCAAACGTGGCTATATAAAGTATTGAGCAGGGATAAACACAAATGTGTGCCACAGTTACAAAACATTTCTTTCAGGTAAAGAAAAAATGTGATCATGTTTAATTTTCCTTCCACATTACAATCATGAGCTACTTTGTGTTGAACTATGACATAAAATCTTACAAAATGTGAAAAAGGGGTGTGAATACTTTTGCAAGGACACTGTTCAGGCTGACGTGATCGTGGTTTAAATCGTGTGTTTTAAACATATAAGAGGACTTCATTCTCTTGTTAGTGTTTTTAAAGTACAAGCTCTAAAGCTGCTTAACCACAGTACTGCGCTTCAATTTGTACAGTGAAACTTAAGCACCAATACTGAAGACAAACAACTATTAAACTTTAAACTGGGAGACGATGGGTGTGACTCTCCGTCTCTACAATAAAATCCTGTACTGTGTATCATAAAGTTTGGCTACAATTGTACACTTGGCTACTTTTTTTTTTTTTCCTCAAATGCTTAAAAGCCAGAATAAATATTTAGATTTGTGCCGGACTCTTTCCTATCCTTAACAACATAACTTAATATGAATAGTTTCTCCAAACAGTTTGTCAATTTAAGTTTCAATTTGGCAAAAATAGTCCTTTTAATTTGTTTTGTAGATTTAGCAAGTGAGAAAGAAGCAATGTTTACAGCATATTTCATTCACTTAAAACTTTATTAGTTTTCTACAGATCTGTTTTTTTATTTTTTTATTTATCTTCTTTCAGGCATAATAACTAGTTATATTTTTTCTTTTTGTGAAACAGTGGGATTTTCATAACAGCATAATAATCCTATTAAAAGTCGCCCCACAAATCCACTCTGAAGGATATGTTAATTTTAGACAGCACTTCTCAGTTAAAACCACCTTTAGAGTTTGCATACGTGTAGAAAAATAACATAATGTGAGAGAATCATTAAAAAAAAAAGTTTTCAATTATAAATTAAGCAACCGAAGCAAACAGGTAACATATTTTGCTTCCAGTCACGTCCTGCAATTTTTCAAACAGTCACTGTATTCATATGTGATGAGGATTTCATTTTATCCTATTTTCTTCCTTACTAGTATTGTTTCTGACTGCCACCACAAGAAGATGCCGCTGGGTGAGGACGGACACGCCTGGAAAAAGAAGACCTCTGATGTCAAGGAGAAGTATGATTTCAAAGACATTCTGGGAACGTAAGTGTTTCTGCCAGCAGCAAATAAACCTGTTTTTTTTTTGTTTTTTTTTGTTTTTTTTTTTGCATGTTCAACATGCTTAACATGTGTTTTACCTTCTGTAAAATAGTGTTTAAATGCTTCAAGGCAAATATGCAGCTTCTTGACCATTTTATGTTTATTTATGCAATGCAGGGTACTGTCGTCTTTAATATGCGTCTCAATGCTGCTTGTGTGGATGTCAGCTCATGAACTGTTTGGTGTTTATTTGGGTTTAGAGCCTGTAACCCTCTCAACCTGCGGTGGAACATAAGCATACTCGTCGTTGCTGAATCTGTAGTTCCAGATCAATTTCAACTCCATCCTCACAAACAATGCAAATAATAAAAACTGATTTTTAAAATTACTTTACCTTACTTTGTTTGGCAGGTAAACTATTATTAATTCCTTTGAATGCAATGTTTTCCAACTCGATCTGTAATTTTGACTTCAGTATGCACTGGCTGGGTTGAAATATTAAGGTTTGAAAAGGTAGGGCTTCAACACTAATAACATTTTGTCACAATGTTTGTATGTTTTTAAGGCCTCTTAATAAGAAGACAAAGTGCTGAACTGACTGGCAGTGTTTTACTTCTCACACTTGTTGCTTCACACTGCTGGTCAGCTGGCTGAAAGAGGGCTACTACATGTTTGGCTCACTTACAAGAAAGACAAATGCAGTTTTTCACTTTCAGCTGGCGGGCAATTTCCACCTTCTGAATTGTTTTGTGCGGTTCAAGAATGTCAGCAAAACTTTTTTAGGGCTAAAGTTAGATATCATCCATAGTATTTGGCTTTTGTAATCCATGTTTCTTTTTAAAATTCATTTCATATTAATTATAAAAAGAACCACAAAAGAGCAATCTACTTTTACTTGAAAGCAGATTTAGTATTTTCACAGGTTTTTATTCTATTTATGGGTGTACTTAATGTTATTGTTAAGGATGACAGTGGCTCAGAATGTAGGAGTTCGTCCTGTAAACGATATATTGCCATTTGTGTACTGCTGCTGGTGGTCCTGATTGTATGGCAGCCTCAGTCTGCCTCAGGGCAGCTGTGGTTACAATGTAGCTCACCACCATGTGTGCGTGAATGACTAAATGTCCTTTGGACTAGATAAGGTGCCATACCAGGCCTTCTGCCTTTTTGTTTTCTCAAAATAACAATAAAGACATGTTCTAGACAAAATTATAACTCTAATAATCAAGAAATTGCATGAATTTAGCAGAAGTAGGAATCAGTGTTGATTCCTCTGTTAACAAATAAAAAACCTGCTTTACCAAGTTTTTGTAAATACCATGACACCAGAAAACATTGCCATTTTTAGTCATGGTTTTCGTACTGTGAGAAACTCACCCAGGCGTATACTTTGTTGAACAACTCTACACTGAGCGGTGCCGAGTTATTTTTACATCTGTGTCTGTTGGTTATTTCAATAACTTTATGTGACCCTAGTTTTACAATTGCTCGAAAATAGCCGTAGACTGTGTTTCCGCAGATCATGTGTTATTAGTCAAGTTTTGGTCCTTTCTTTTTTGTAAACATTTCTGCCCAGTTTTGAGCAGCGTTTAAGGAACAGTAGTCATCATAAGAATACAAAGTCTCTCAAATCGTTTCTTGTTTTACACACATGAACTCATTTAAAATCTAATTTTCAGAGCAGTCATCCCAACTTGATAAAATCATAGATTGCATATTGCACATTCATCAAATTACATTGAATGTTAGGATATCTCTAGATTGTGTCACTTTGCACTATTACAGACAGAGTAACCTTTTTGGAGCACAAAGTTTTTCTGGGTAATTTACCCTGAAATTCTGTTAGTGGTCAGTAAATATCTTATGTAATACAGTAATGAAATGTTTGTAATTGAATAGCTTTCTGACTCTGTGTACCTTGGTGGGGCTTCAGATGTTGAATTTTGTTGACAGTGTGTCATGTGAAACCTTTTACTTTTACAGCCTCCTTGAAGCGACCACAAGACGTTATAACAGAGCAAACATTAGAACTTTGAAATAAACTTTTGACATTAATCTTATATAGTTAGAGGTTTTGTCCTAAATACATTTTATTTATACACTTTTGTTAGGTTTATTTAAATCTACACCTTAAAATAAAGTAGTTGAATATATACAAATTCTACTTTTGTCAACCTACAGTAAAACATCAAGAAATATTTTAACGAATTTGCATTTGTTTAAGTCGTTTTGCCCCTCGGCTTCTTAGATTCTAGCTTCAGTGTTTGTCACGTAGGCTCTGGACTCTTTGTAGCACTAGAATTAAACACTAAAGAAAAAACCTTTCTGCCATGTTGCACATTGTCATATTGGAGCAAAAAAGGCACACTGCAAAGAACATCCATTGGCCAAGTAGGATGTACCATCAATTAGGGCTGTTGTAAAAGAATATTCAAGTAATCAAGTACTCTATCGATTATTGTTACGATTAGTCTAGTAATCGGAAAGCTTTCTCTCTCTCTCTCTCTCTGGAAGCTGTCATACTCCAAGCATCACGGCAGTCAATGTAGGAATGCTTATTGGTTCCCCAAAAATCGATACAAGCCCAGAAAATTGGACGTTATGCTGCTAGCACTTAGTAACATCTCATAGGTGGAAGTGAGAGCGCTGCCCAACACAAATAATGAGCCAGCTGAAGCATCGCGCGCTAAATAATAAAACGTAATTTAACAAAGCTTTGAGGCAGATACATTTTCCTTGAGGACTTTTAATAATCGAAGTACTTGAATCATTCGAGGAATCGTTGCAGCCCTACTATCAATACATAGGGTCATGACTTTTACCATCAAAGGTAAAAGTCATGAACCTAGTACCTCTTGAATTATGTTCAAAAACATTTTCCTTTTGAACATTTAACTCTGTATCATAATTATAAATAGTAAAGTCAAAAGTTTAATATATTTAAGTTCAAATTAAGCAGTTGGCTTGCAGATGTTGTAGTTTTAAAGTCTGCATCTAACAATGCCTTGCTCATTTAGCCATGTGTTGAGGTTGAATGCTTTGTGAGAATACACTGTTTTTAATGCCATATAACACACATCCTCTAACAATTAGGAAGGTATCATCCATATGTCACATATTGAATTGGTTTTGTTATTTATTAGGTCAACATGGCAAGTCTTCTTACTTGGCCTTCTGATGCCATTTTAAGAGGATTCTCTATTTACAAAAGCTTGCAGCCTAACCAGACTTGTGGCTACATAGAGCTCTGTTCATGCAACAACGCAGCATATTCCAATGTCCACTGCACAAACTGATGTCATTATGATCACATTTTATTTTTCAAAACACAGTGAGCCCAAAAGCTTCAGGTTAAAAGGAGCCACTAGTTCTGTTTGCTCTGTTAACCTCTGTGTTTATATTGTAATAGTAACAAGAGATGTTTCCCTAAGGTGTCACACCTTTTCAACACGCCCACATCCCTGTTTGTCCAGGATGAAGTCATGTGAGGTGCAGGTCCCTCCAAGTTAAAACAGAAGCATGTCTAGTGTTATGAAATTTTTCTGACCTACCTTAATCTGGTAGTACACGTGAAGAGGAAGGGAAATTGTGGCAAACTGTGTAATAAGCTTCTTAAGTTGTTTGCAACACAGCCACCGTGGTTTGCTTTTACCTGTAAGTCTGCTTAATGTTGTCAGGTTTTATTTAGGTGATTACTTGATTTTTGAAGTCTGACATTTATCAGGTGTGGGTATAAAATTAAACTCAGTTATTCTAATTCATGATTTAGAAAAGTGAATTTTTTTCCCCCCTTTGGTTAGGTTGCTTTTACTGTAGGAGTGAAATCTTAATTTTAAAATATTTATTTTGTTCTTATTAGATTTTCTCAGTTTGATATTTAAACTTGCTGGTTGATCTTGTTAGTGTGACAAAGAAAACTGAAGAAATTGGTAAAAAGTCAAGTACTTTTTCATAGCACTGTACTTATCATTTCCCTAAGATTTACTCAACTATAAATTAAAATCTCAAGCCCAAGAAGAGTCTTTATTTCACTGACCATGTCTAAGATTTATTTTAAAGATATTAGGACAAAACGCTTAATTTGAGACATAAGCTGAAGAGATGTGTGGCCTGTTATAAAACTCAAATAAAATACCTTTTTTTCCCCCCCACTTTCTGTAAATGGATTTAAGTGCTACAAGGTAACAACAGTCTTTCATGTGGAAGTCACTCTTGCAGAGAAACAACTCCAAGTTATCTATTTTCAGTATCAGTAAGTCTGAGGAAACTCAATGGCATAAGAAGCTCTCTAAAAGAGAACTGCATTTTCAGCTTTTCAGTCAGGCTGTTTTCTAGACGTTGGTTTTACTGTCTTGGTTGTTTTCTCCCCGACCTCTTTAATTAAGTAATAAATTAGGCGTCTGTCATAGGATGTTGATTTAAACCCACCTTGCAGACATTTCATGGATTTGGCGAAGGGACGAATTGACATTGAGTCGATCTTATCAGATACCAGGACTGCTGAAAGTAGTATTGTAAAATTGTTCTGTTTTTTGAGCTTTCATTCTCTGGCAGTCACGTGACATGGTGGATTTGGAAATGTCAGGAGCTTTCTGCTCTACAAAAAAAAAATACAGATCAAAAATGGACCATAAATATCAGATCTTTGCATTTCTGCTCATAATGATTTATAAATAGAAATACACAATACCATAATAGCAGTAGCTAAAATGTAGACTGTTGAAGAAGAAATGAATGCAACCTGGCCGCTGTTGTTTATACCTGCATGATTAGGTCCCTTCCATCTGAAAACTGTGTCCCAAAGACCCGTTTTTGCAACAACTCTACAACTAAATGAAAAATCCTATCTGAGTCCAGCTAATGTGCTCATACATGAAAAGCCTTCCCATCCTTTCAACACCGTCGCTGTCATTGTTCCAGTTCCCCACCTGCCCCTGGATCGGGGCTGAGCCCGTCTGCGGAGAGATCACCCGCTCGCTGCCATCGCTCAGCTGTGTGCACCACATTCATTTGCCATTGCTGGATTGTTGTCTTGGTAACAACAGGAGACACTTTCCATAATGGACTCAAACAGTCTCTATGGAAACAAAGTTTTTGATTTGCTATTAATAATCCAACACCGGGTACATATGTGTGCATTGTGCATGAGATCCAACCCGCTTACATGAGAGAGCAACTAACAAGCGTTCAAACATTTGTTTGATTTGATGAAGCATCTCTCTCATTTCGACCATAAAGGGGTCGTTAGTGATGTCGCAAAATCGTCACACTTTTAGGATGAAGGTCCATTATTTTACCTGCCATGTTTGAACAAAATTTAATTAAATGCAAAATGAAGTGCTGTGTTCCTAACGGCACATTATGTATGCTTTGTGGCTCTTATCACAAACACTCATCTGTGCTTTAAAGAGGCCAAGAACAAAATAATGGAGTAAATCTCTTACAATATCAGATATCTGAAGTAAAGGCAAAAAGAAAAACACTAATTTTGTCACAGCTGCTTAAAACAGTCTACATGTGACATAATAAATGCAAAAAAAAAAAAAAATAATACATGCTGGGTATGAATCTCTGTGGCATGTGTTTATTTGTACCGATAATCCCCAGCTAAAAAGCACATGTCCTGTAATCAAAACAGATGGGGATTAGCAAAACAACACTGGGCAACAGCACTTTAACTGCAATCAACTCAGATCCTCATCTGCCCCCCTTCTTTAGTTTAATTTCTGTTACTATTTTAATCACCCCCAGCCATTATCCTCGTGTCTGTTTGTCTTTTGTGTCCTGCGCAGCATAAAGCAGCATCCCTGCTGCCAGAAATCCAGACCTGCTCTAGGTAGCCTTTGTTGTCACCTGCTCTGTGTCCCAGATTCACGCCGTGTTTGCTGTAGAATAGGAATCCCGACGTATCCCGCAGCCCTTTGAGTTCAGTCTAAAATTAGGATGTTCGCTATGCAAGGATGAGGACACAGAACCTGAACCGTGCCCTTGACCAAACTGTCATCAGAGTTAGAGTCAGTAAAAATTATTGTTGGTTGCAATATCGATGCTGGTTGGAGAATAAGAAAAAAAAACATGAGACTTTGCCATTGCATCTTGTGCATATACTGAGTAAACCTTTGTAATGCTTCAATGACAGGACCTTTCAAAAGTGTTCATACTCACTGAATTACGTGCATTAAGTGACTTTATGTGATAGATTAAGACAACGTGGTGCATAAGTGAAGTGGCAGACATCATGTCTACTAATTTTTCATCACCTTTCCACCAGTTTTGCACATGTAGAGACGGAAATGTTTGCTTACTAAGATGTGTAAAATTGTGTCCCCGCACACAAAGAGCGTGTGTGAACATCAATCTCCAAGTCCTGCCACAAATGTTATTTAGAGCTGCATGCTGACTGGACCATTCTAATCCATAAACATGCTTCGATTTAAACCATTCTGTTGTTAGCTTCATGGTTATTGTCCATAAATAACCATAATTAACCATAATCATTATTAAATTCCCACTTATTTTTTCTCTTTAATTTATGTCTATCACACATATTGCATATGATACACATGTGGAATTGTATACGTTTCCACATTGAAATATTCAGAATCCACATGTATTTATGTGCTTTTTCATGTGACTCACATCATTTGTAGCACACAAATTGTGAGAACCCAAGTGAAATTCATGGTCTTTTTTTGTAAGGAAAGTCTTTTGCAGCCTCCATCAGGGTTTGCCTAGTTTTTCAACAATGACTCCCTTCCCCGTCCCTTCCAAAGAAAAACATCCCAACAACATGATGCTGCCACTGCTATGGTTCACGGTGGTGATGATGTGTTCAAATTGTTTTGGAGTGTCGGTTTTCCAATTCGCATAGTGTTTTGCATGTTGGTCAAAAAGCTCAGTTCTGGCCAGGCTTGGCTTAGATTTTATAACTACCCAACTAATAGCGCTTCTGTCAACTCCTCCTGCATCTTAAAGCTTTGTTTATTGTTTTTTTTTTAACCTCATCCTATTTCTCCACAATTTCATTCCTGACCTGCCTGCTGTATCCACTGGTCTTCATGAAGCAGTTTTTTTCCACTAAGGTTCTCTACCAAACCTCTGAGGTCTTCACAGAGCAGCTGCATTTACTTTAACTATTTAATTACACACAGGTGGGCTATACTGCTAAATGGGCGACTTCAAAAGGCAGTTTGCTGCATTCAATCGAGGGGCACCAGTGTAAAGGATAATGAATACAAATGTACAACACACGTTTAAGATTTTTAGCAACAATGTTAAAAACCGTGACTTTTTCTTTCCACTTTATTATTAACTGTTAATTTGTGTTGGTCTGAGACCTAAAATCCAAGTAAAATGAATTATTTTGTAATACAAAAATGAAAAAAGTGAAGGGACGTCTCTGCATCTGTCAGCTTAATGTGAATATTTTTTGATCTGGTTTATTTTTATTTCAAATTCTGACATCATGTAATTCTTTACACAGTTATTAATGTTGCATCGACTGCAGTAACCTTAAGCCTTATAGAAATATTCTTAGCACAGGCAGTCCCACTCTGTTACAGTGTTTGACTTCCATTTATCCTGCTGCTTTGTTGCAGTTTCTTCTCATCAAATGTTGATCTCTTTATCTCGGAGCCTGGAAATAGCTTCATTTCAAAAGCGTTCCCACACTCGGCTGCAGGCTGTGAGATTTCTCTTCTGACGACAAACTGCGCTAATGAACCATGTTGACTTTTCTGACATTTAAATAGCAGCACATGTTCTCATGCTGCGACCAGGGAAGGGAAAAATCCTTGGCATTTTCTGCCCAGAATATACGGCAGGAACACACAGGAGACAGAGGAGCAAAGAAGGGGAAGCCATGAGAGGAAGAGGAGGGTGAAAGTAGGCGAGGTGTAATCATCTAAAATCGTTAGAGCTGATGGGAGCGGCCTGCCTGACTCTGTCAAACGGTGACCCACTGGCCCCTGCCCTTCGCTGCTTTTATTGATTTGGAACGAGGAGTGCTTGTGTTTCTGTGGCTCACCACACAAAGTGTACCGTGGCTGAAATTGTTGTCCTGTTTCTTTTTATGCGGTTGTGTAATCTCTCTGGCTAAATGCTTGCATCAGATGTCTGTTTCTGTTCCCTCTGTGCTTTCCTGTCGTTGACCTTTGCCTCCGCTGCTCCCATCTCTTTCCCTTCCTCTATGAATGAACAAAGAGAACCCATTATTTTCCTTTCTTTTCTTTTTCCATGACAAGAAGGACAGCAGATCACAAATGCTTGTTTGACAGGGTGATCTTCACTCTACTGAGTGTGTTCTTTTATCATCTTTTAAATCAGATATACTGGCTAATGGGACAGAAATCTAAAACGTTTGTAGCATAAACTGTTGTAAAGGGGAAGTAAATGCCACTCCTAATTCAAATCCTAGAAAGAAGGAACCTTTGTTTTATGAAATACAACCTTTGTTGTGAGCTGGTAACAAGGCGATTGTTAAAATAGAAACATTTTAATCCAATGGTTTGATCATACTCACAACTTTTCGCTGTATTATATGTTCCTTAATTTGCCACCTTTATTAACTTCCTGCTAAGCCTTTTTTTCTGCATGCAAGTGTTTATGTGGGAAGTTACTTCATATACATTTATGGATGTTATGGACTATCGACTCTGCGGATGTCTAAGATAATAAAAATGGGACATGTTTTTGTTGGGAAGATTATATTAAATATTAAATAAACTTGGCTGCAGTTTTTTTTTCTAGTACAGTATTTAGGTTTGGCTCTCAGGTAAAAAAAAAAAAAAACCCTTCATAATTTTTTTCAAAAACATGACATTTTGCCTTTCAAGAATACTCACATTTTTACAAAACCTGCCAAGGAAGGAATGCGCTTTTACAGGTTGGGCAAGCATTGATCAGATAAGAACGGTCACTTTTGGAGGAGTCGCAGAGATCCACAGCTTAGGTTAACAGTTATTAGTAACTTATTTTACAAATCTGGCCTTTAGTGAAGAGCTGCATGTTACAATGAAGCCCTCTGGAACAAGTCATGTAGGGCACACAGCAAATATGTGGAACAAGCCTCTTGTCAGATGAGACCAAGACTTGGCTTTATCTAAATCTGATTCAGAATCAGTGTTTGTGGTTCTAATGTAAGAAAGTCCAAGAGGTTTGAAGACGTTTGCATTGTGATGATCCCTTTTGTTGCTGTAAAATCCCTCTCATTGATTAAAAATCAAAAATCAAGGGTTTTTAGGCTCACTTTTCAAACTTTCAAGTTATGTATGCGTTAGTAACTGTGAATAGTTTTGAATAAAGACTATGAAATAATTTTAAAATGTATTTATATTTGCGTCCTGAGTTCCACTGTCTGGAAAGGTCCGTAAAAGGAAGGAATTTAATTTCCAGGATTTCTTCACTTTCTGGTGAACAGATTTGTCCTTTAGTCATTTCTTTCTTCCTTGAACTGGAAGAATTGTGGGATTTTTATATGAAAACTTGGCTGTAACACCGTCTCCTATGGCACATGAATAACTTTCTTTGCAGTTCTCTGCATTTCCAGGGAGTCTGAATCCAAAACTTCTTTTCATTAAATTGCGCTCCGTTCAGAAATTACTTGGAGTTGAAGATCCGTGTGTATGCAAACAGACTTTATTTTATGAGGGTTTCTATTCTTATCACTTCTTAATTATTCAGTGTTTGTATTTTGAGTTGGCATCAAACGAATTTAAATATCTGAGAGTCGTTCAGACAAAGGAGAAACAGCCACCTCTGTGGAGCAGATGAGTCTCCCAGTGTGAGAGCTGCCCTGCTTCATCTATTTTTCATCTCTCTCTCTCTCTCTCTCTCTCTCTCTCTCTCTCTCTCTCTCTCTCTTTCCCTCCCAATTATATCACAGTGATGGTTCACCTCACGATTTCAGTTGTTTTCCCTTTGGTTCCTCCCATTTTTCTCTGCAAGAACTACCCTGAAGTTGCTACAATCATTTTCAGTTTGAACTAAAAAAAAAATACAGGCATTCTAGTTGTTTAAGTTTTCTTTTGTCAGGATTTTTTTTTTGACTAGATCAATGATGACATCTTACACTTTTTTGTCATTTGGAAGAACAGGACACTTTGTTACTGTGCCTCGCCTTGTAATTCTTTCTCAGCCTCTGATTAGAGCATAATACCCTATGAATGAGGCTTATGGCACTCTGTTTTTGTTCCTGTTACTGACTTATCATACTAGCTTTATTCTGGCTTCTTGTATGGACACATCTATAAGTGTTGATGTGCATTTTAAAACAGAAGAAATGAGAAGTAAATAAGGAGGAATTGCTTTAAATAAATGTGGATTAATTTATCTACTTTATCCTCCATAATGCTGATCAGCAGAGTTTTCAACTTTCGAAAAATGGAAACTTATGCCATTTTGCAACTCCAGCTCCGTCCTGGACATCCAGCCCTGCTTATTTCACCACCAGCTCTTCAGTCCTACCCTGACCTAATTCAAACAGAAGTCTGCATCTCAGCACAGCGCAGCTCAGCTCAGCATGGCATAGCTTGTAGATCTTAGAATACAAACATACACAGACGCACACATAAATGTGCCCACTGCATGGCCCACTTATGCACCTCCATCTGCTCATGGCAATAGGCTGCCTCTAACAGTTTTTAGAGAACTCGTTAGTTTGTCATATATCTTCCCACAGTTTTCCACAGTTGGTATATTCCAGCATTGGCAAAATGCCCCCCACATTTCAAGCTGTCTAAACGTCAAGATCCCAGCAATAAAGAAACAACTGGTGCTTATTATCTCTAGAAATGCCTGGCAAAGCATTTCATAGGCTTTACAGTGAAATTATAATCCACTGTATGGATCGGAGTTAATGATGTTATTTTTAGTTCTGTTTGTTCAAGAAACCTAATGTAAAGCAAAAAATATACATATATTTTTTACAATGATTATTTTTTATAACCCCCTGTTCTTTTAATGTTCCTGCATTGATTATAAGTTTATTAGCAAATGCTTGAAATGTTTTTGTTTGTAGGTCAACAACTTGTCGTGACTTCTGACTTAGAATTAAAATTAAGTATTTATCCTTGTTTGCTGATAAAGGTACAGTATTGTGTTAAAATTCACTTTTTTGAGCTGTGCATCATGTCATGTTATTTTATCTTCAAAAACATACCTGCGGTGTTCCCTTGATTCATTCATGCATATTTGAGAAATCATTTAACCTCCCGTGGCAACCATTCAGCTGTGCAGAACGCCTGAGCGCTGCCTTCGAGACGCAGCTCCTCTTGGGAGCTGCAGTTTCCAGGTTTCTGAGCTTCCGCCTCACAGAGCAGCCCTTCCCCTCGGCTCCCTCGCTCAGCTCCTTCAGACTAGCCAGCAGCAATTAGCAAACAGCTGGTGGAACTGGTCATGATTGCAGATACTTCTCAGTGCAATGCTGGTAAAAATGTTGTTGAAGGGTTAATACAGGACTGATGTTGTGATGACTTCCTGAAGGCAGAGCTTCAGAAAGAACAGGACTTTTTAAAGCAACAGAGGCCCAATGTCAAAGCGTTAAATTACAAAGACAAATTTCTTACGTCATATTTGATACATATAACATTTTTATAACTGAAGGTTATAAAAATAACCTTCATTTTTATAAATGCAAACAAGTTGCAAACATGTATGTAATGTTTGCAACTTGTAACAAACTAACAAGTCCTCTAAAAAATGTTAGAGGCAGCCTATTGCCATGAGCAGATGGAGGTGCATAAGTGGGCCATGCAGTGGGCACATTTATTTGTGCGTCTGTGTATGTTTGTATTCTATTACCTTGATTGTGCTATAAAATGATATAAAAACATAATACTACCCCTTTAACTTTTTAAATGCTTGGGATTTCTTTTGTGGTGGCCATTTATGTAATGTTTGCAACTTGTAACTTCTACTAATTTAGTTTTCTATTTTGGGAAGTTTAGAATTCATTTAAGTTCAGTTTAGATCCACAATCTGTAGTTAATTTGTATATTTGAATTGATTAGATTATGTTGGTAATTGGTTAGACCCTCCCATTAATTTAAGTAATTAAAACACACCGGGTGCTGAGTGGAGCGATTGTTTGGCAAATGTTTGGTGTGTGGATGGGAGGTTTTTTGTAAATGATTTTTTGACCACTTCCACCTTCACTTTCACTTTTCATTTTTTGTACTTGAAACGTCATATTAAGTTTACTTTCATTTTTGACTAAGTTGTAGGACATTTTTGGTAATTTTGTCGCTATTTTTTTTTTTTTACAAGAAATAAAGAATATATTTTTTCAAACAAATTAAGTCGGAAGTGCGCTCAAATCAAAAACCACCTGTTAACACCCACGGCCTTTGTTGGAATATTGTTTTTTGGAAACGAGAAGGCCGCGACATCTTGTGAGCTGCGTCTTGTGGATATGTATGTCAAAATTCAGTGTTCGATGGCCTGTGACATGCAACTATTAAAGGTATCTCCAATTTAACACACCAGTAGCAAATATTTAGCTAATTATTAGGATCCTATTGAGCTTGATTACATGTTTTGGAGGCAATTCAGCCATTTGATTTTGGCGTGTTGGACCAGAGACGTATGTTAAAAGTTGGTGGTTTGATTAGTGTTGGTAGTATTTTTTTATTTATTCATTTGTTGTTGGTCATTGTATTTTATTTTATTTTCTTTTGTGATTGAAAATCAGTAATCAATACTGATTGACTAAATGATGACTAAGTCAATTAATGTTTGCATTGATTATAAACTTATTTTAATCCTGAGAAATATACAGACTATTCAAACTAGCTGGTTTGCTCTAGTCAAAACAAGCCCATATTTTGTTTTAAATTACTGCAGTTCTAAAGACACCGGGAGAATTTGATGAATGAGGAATAAAGTTACTGTGAAGTTAAAGTGACCAGTGAAACTACCACCCTGTTCCTTCTTGTAACCAGAAAGTTGACTAATGATTCCAACTAATGCCACGAACTCAACATTTAAAAGGAAATAGTGTCTACACTCCAAGACAAACTCAAATCCATGTTCAAACAACCTTATAAAAACTTTGTTACACAACCTACATTTGTTGTTTTATAAGTCTTATGATGTTATTACAGTATGTAGACCATTTAGTTTACAATAGTTTACTTTTACTAGTAACATTCAGTTTGGACATAGTCACAAGTTTCCTCACTCTTTCAATTCTAAGGTTTTATATTTGAGGAAGACAATGTTTTAAAAGATAATCTGGTGCTTATTGGTTTGTTTTATGAGGGATGTACACCTGACTTTAATTACCAAATAATACTATGGTACAAATTATTGTTATTTATAAAGGCTAAGCCAAAATAAACAGTTGGCATGAAACTAAGTAGAACCCTCACTGCCTCCACAGAAAGTAAAGAGGAAGAAGTGGCTTGATGCTAATCAAATGCAGTCCAGCGGCTGGTCATTGCCACATGGGAGTTCCTCTAGAAAAGCAGAAGTTTGTTAATCAGTTTGCAGGTCTGCAGCATACAGATGTGGACAAATAGTGTCTGTGTTCATACCTTCCAAGAGCCAGTTCTATATTCAGTTAAGCCAGGTTTCAGTTCACTGATAAGTTCACACTTATAAGTTCACACTGTTTTAGCACCGTTGCTGACAGATTCATATACATTCTTTAAATACATGAGCTACTTGCTCACAGGATGGGAGATGGAGTTTTTCCATAGATTTTTGCTTCAACTTCCTTCTGAGAGCAGCAAAGTGAAGCTTAAAGCGAGAGTACAAACATTGGCATAAACTACCAGGGTGGGTCCACTCACACACACTCAGAAACCAAGTGGGGGCCTCTTGGGAAACTGGAGAGGTTTTTCCCATCAAAAATGTCTGAAGTTTACTCTTATGCTATTTAGTGTTAATCTTTCATTCATCCCCAAAAAGAGTGGCTTTAATTTACATCAAAGTGAGTTTGGTTCCTATGATGTTTCACATTTTTAAAAAACATCAATGTTTATTTTAAAGTTCTCAAAAATGTGAGCTCCACTCATGAGCACTTTTATGTTCTTGCAAAAGACCGGAAGTAACTCTATAGACCTAACTTAGCTCGCCAGACGGTGAAATTCATAAAAATTGACTTTTTCAATAGTAAGATTTTAGGGGAAAATAAGTAGAAGGAAGTTTCTCCTCATTTTGTTAAGTTTATTTATATAGCATATGGCAACAGGAATGAGTTGATTAAGTCTTTACCTTTGCAGCAATTCCTCGTACCAAGCATGTGAAAAAAGAGTCTTGGAGAACACAAAAATAAAATGTTTTTGAATAAACTGCATAAGACTTACAGCAGTGTCCTTTAGACGGATGAGAGCAGAGTGGAGATGTTTAGCTATCGTACATTGTGGCTAAAACTTGGCATATCAGCACAAACACTGATATGCCAACAGCTGCGAAGCAAGGTGCTAAGAGGCTGATGCAATATTTGCTTTGCAAGAATAGTACCTGGACTCCGTGCATTTTGCGACTCATTTGCACTAAAAATAATTCAGACTCAGATGTATGGCCCTTTTCCCCAACACCTGCAGCTTGGAGGTCATGTAGTAGAACTAAAATAAATTTACTGTAAAATGAATGAGAAGTTGAAAAAAAAAACAGAGTCTAATATTATGATTTTGCTTAATTTTTCTAGTTTTCCCTCTTTTGTACATTAAAATTATATTTTAAGTAAATGTTTAAATGTGTACCCCGCCTCATGCCCTGCCCGACCATCCAAGGAAAGCTAAGATAGAAGATGGATGGAGGGATAAATAAAGAACAAATTAACTTTAAAAAGACAAAAATACCCTTAGAACACTGGAACATTGTGCCTGTATAAATAAAATAAAGCAGCTCTCTCTGTATGAAAAGCACTAAAAGAAGATGAGCTTTTAAAAGTGGTAGAAAGCTAAAAGTAAATCTCAGTTATCATCCTGATCAGCTGATCTTTGCGCACTGAAGAAACTGAAGAGGTCACACAGAGAAGCTAGGACATTCACACAAGTCGGCATAAGTATTTTTAAATCTATTCTCTGATGTAAAAAAATGTATTCCAATTAGAGTGGCGGCATTTTGAACTAACTTTAGATGTAATTGTAAGGCATGCATAGTTTACATTGGTAAGATAACGTATGTTCATATATTTCTAGAGTATTTGGATTGTCAGTGGTGTAACTGACTGTTGCTGCAGTGTGCAGCAACAGAAAACAGGCTGCGTCATTTCTCTCTTTTCATTATAAATTCTGCTGTTTGTAAATATTTCCTGTTGCGAAAAACACAGCAGTTATGTTTGGACCTAAAGCAAACTGCAAGACAAACTGTTATTTAATAATTTTTATCAGATTGGGCTATTTTGCATCTTCATGTTTAGAAGGGACACAAAGCAAGATGGTCTTTTTATGTTTCAGGGCCAGTTTCACAGTTGGGTTTCTCTCAGCTCTGATTGGACCAGATGGTCCTTCCCTATGTCTCTCTGACCTTTCCACAGTTACTATTTGTCATCTGTTTGCATACCTCCTTGACCAACTTCTTAGCAGGGCAGAACGCAAAATTCATGCACCCTGATTAAACACGGCTTTTATAGAAAAATAAGAACACTAGATTACAAATTTTTTTAAGAGTCCTCTGAAAATACATCAAAACTAGAGGAATGCCTCCTTGTTTGTTTAGCATTATCTCTGGAAAAGTGATGCTATTGGCACTTACACCTGAAGCAGATGGCCACAACAGGCTTCCTACTGGCTTTTGATTAAGGGAAAAGATGCAAAGAGGATGATAACAAGATCAAGTTAAATGTGAAGCAAAGTTCCTCAGATTTTTGTTGCTAATCTAAATTATAATAATGCACAACATTTCTCATTGGATTAATGTTTCGCATTTTTATTTATAAACCAAACTTTTATATTAATTTTGGTCTTTTGGCTTAGTTTGCATATAGTAGTATCTTCAAAAAGTGCATTACTGAAAAAAATACACTGAAAAGTTAAGCAGGTTGAATTACTACATTATTTTTTACATTTTAATAAAAATTTATTTGCAGGAATGGCAGAACATGATTTTTTTTCACATCCTGAAGTTGTATAAGACTCTACACATATGGATTTTCCCGTCTTGTGAGCTTAAGCCTGTGTGTGAAATATTTGCACGGTGGATTTCTCAGAACACGCCCAATTGTTTGGATTGTGGCAAGTGTGTTTTTACTGAGGATTTAGTGGCTATTAGTTGTGCTGTGTGTGTATGTGTTTGAGTGGCTGTGTGTGTATCCTCTTCCTGGACACATGTCCCATGGTGCTTAGAGGAATGTCCTGTTTGGAGCTGGGGTAGCTCAGTAAACACTGTTGTTTACTTTACAGTTTGGCTAAAGTCACAACTGGGATTACACTCCCAGCAAACTCACAACAATCATCTACACCGATATCCAGTTGAAACCTTAATATTTACATGTTAAGTGTAGAAAACAGAAATAATTTTTGTTATTTTAGCTGACCTCAAATAGGAAAGGGTTTCAGCATTGTTTGAAGTCAGAGAAAGATAATATATCTTTTTGTACTTTGCATTTAAATATCCAGTTTCATTGATGCTACAGATTTTACAAGTCTTTATTTATGTTTTTCTCAGAATATTTTTATCCCATGTCTTTATTCTTGTTGTGCAGACTCATTGTAATCTTTCTGGACAGCAGTTTTATTGACAACTAAGTCTGTCTAACATCTGCTGCACTGCCTCTCTGAAGATTATCCGCTTCTTCCCCTTTTTGTTGCTCAGAGTTAAAGTATTCAGCAGTGTAGTTTCATAATGTAGTTTATAGCAATGTTTCCTAATCCTGGTCACCTGAACACATTGTTGTGCATGCTTTATACATTTCCTTGCACCCAGTTGGTAGGTGTTAAACCTCGACAAAAGTGGTGGGAAAAGTGATTGGTGACGTGTTCCACAACTAACCAATGCACATCCGACAGGCTATCCATGACGTAAAAAGAAAACACGATTAACCAGAACAGGCTACTTTTCGCCATTGGTCTCTGGCCCAATTTTGAGGCTTGCAGGCTTATTGTTGACACATTAATAAGTTGTGGACAACTGATTAGCATCCTGACTGGGCTGTGGCTATGCATCTTGCATAACAAACTGCAATGCACAGTGTATTCCGACACCTTTCTAATAGTCATTAGCTTCTTTAGCAATTTGAGCTACAGCATCTCAGCTGTTCCATCAGACCACACAGGTCAGCGATTTCTTCCCGTACGCATAATGAACCTTGGATAGCCCTTAATAGATGCTGACCTGTGCAGACATGGAATAGCCTTTAGGAGCTCCAATTCTGGAGATATTGCCTCCCTGTCAATTAGCCATCACATCTTGTCAAACATACTGAAATCCATACAAAAGCTTTGAAGATAAAATGTTGACTTGTTGCCTCATGTATTGCATTCACAAATAGGTGCAGTAATGAAGAGGTTTCGGTACTTTTTGCTCTATCTTTTAGTAGTCACAATGTTGTATCTTATATTTTATTAATTTACACCGTCATATGAGAAATATTGATGGAAAATAAAATAAATATTTTTCTGAGTAACTTATAGCACCCTGAATTTATCTGTTAGTCGGTTTCCATATCAAGATAAGAAAGAGCACTTCTTGGTATTTCTTGACATAAAAATATTTTTAAAAATATATTAAGAAAATTGGATGTGTCCAAAGTTACAACATGTTTGTTGTCAAGGTAACATCAAAATAAAATGTGTTGATTCAACTAAGATTGTTTTATCCAGAGAATAAAAAAATTCCAGAGTTTTAAGTTTTTTTTTTTTTTTTTTTTTTTTTTTTTTTTTAATTTTTGTTTTTTTTAAAAAAATTCCCCAGGGGGAAAAGAGACATG
>NW_015112993.1:275187-310718 GCF_001443285.1 Poecilia latipinna
AAAAAAAATTTTTTTTTTAAAAAAAATTTTTTTTTCCCAGAAAAAAAAAAAATCCCAGGTTTTTATTTTTTTTTTTTTTTTTTTTTTTTTTTTTTTTTTAAGTTTGGTACTTCTGTAACAAACTGTCCAGAGTGAAAAGAGACATGGTATATGCACAGAGGTGACAGAAATCAATTTTATTTGTCATATGTTTCAGTGGATCCCCCCCAGTCAACAAGAGTGTTTTCATGTCACAGAGGCTGTAGGGCTTTTTTCAGAGAAGCCTCGTGGCATGTATGGGATTTTAATCTGACTTTGTGACTTTCTTCATCAAGGACCAAAAATGCAACAATCATCAACAAGTTGTTAAATATTTAAGAACATATATGTGACAATTTATAGAAAACCAGAGATGGATAAATGCTAAATGTTGAAATTATTATTAAAATCAGATGTCTGACATCTGAAATGATTTCATGATGGAATAGAGGACTAGAAATATGAAACAATGAAATTAATACCAAAATAAATATGCATGCTTTTAAATTTCAGAGGAGTTCTGCATTTAATTATCAGATAATTGAGATGTTTAAATAAATATTTACACTTTATTTAAATGAGCACACATTTTTTTTTTATTATTATATGATTTGTTTGTTAGATTGACATTTTTGCTGTCAGTATTTCTCCAACAGTACTGAGAAAGTTTTTTCTGACCTTTGGTGACATATAAACCACATTGCAGTTTAATGGTGTCACATTAAACACCTGGTGACATTTAATAGCTGTGGTGTTGTGTTCAAGTGCTCAATGTGAAGATCCCAGTATTCAGATGTTCTATCTATTGTTTCTGTGCAAGACTATTTAAATATACTCTGAGAATCACCTGTTCTTAGTCATTTTTAACCTGAACTTTGTCAGAAAAGATCCCAGTTTGTGTTGTGTTCATTTGTGTTGAAATAGTCCATCGTCGATGTTCCCACTCAGCCTTCTTTCCTGCTGCAACTCAAATAGCACAGTTACATACAGATGGATGAAGGCATGCATTGCATGGCGTTTTGCAGTAAGTGAAAGCAGAAGTGTTGCACTAAAATAAATAGATCAGTATAATGCTGTGACAGGAAGTCAGAAGTAGAATGTTGTCCTGTTCTGATCTTGACGAGATTAGTTTGTTGCCTGTTTACACAGGCCATAATGACAAATCAACATGTTTAATAGACGTTTCTTTCTACCGTAGTATCACTTCAAGTTTTTAAATTATTTCAAGTTGAACAATTTTAGTTTTAAAAATAACAAGGACTTAACTTGTAGAGGTTAGTAATTGCTTCTCAGGTCGAAGGGTGTGTGCACCAGAGTTGGATCCTGCCTCAGGTTTTTGGTCTGACTATATAGCTGCATGGAAAATATCAACTCCGTCATCCAGAAGCTACTGAGGAATTTGTAGCTCTGACAGCATCCTCCACACTGCTGGATTTTTTCCAGAGCCAGTGGCCTTTCTGTGGCAGTGATAGTTACTAAATGAGTTGTGACCAAAAAGAGCTTCGTCCCTGGATAATTGTCCAACACAACATTGCATTATCTTAATCTTCAGGGTTCTGGATCTAGGCTTCTGTGATAAAATTGTATTGTAGAACTGGTTTCTAAATGTGTCTTAAGGACTGTAAGTTAAATGTAATGATTGGTGTAAAGATTTTTTCTAAGGCTTATATATGCAGGCGTTTATTTTGATAGACACAAACATCTTCCAGAGTTGAGTAAGAGCTTTGTTTAGCACCAGGGATGGGAAGAGTAGGGGGACAGAGGAAGATGTATCTCAACACTCTGGTAGTTTGGTTCTGACTGTATATTTTTACCTTCATTGCTTCAGCATTTTTGATATATTTGGCTCAGTTTAATATTTAACTGCAGGAAATCGAAGCTAAAGTGCTCTCACTTAAGCAGATTTATGCAAAATAGGGAAAACGTAAACCGTATCTTTTTTTTTATCCTGTACAAATTTGATACGTTTTAAAATCTTTGTCAACTTGAGAGGCAGTTTCAAATCATCCAATTTCTCAGAGTTGTGTTGTTTTTATACAGAGGAGGCTGCTATTTTTAGTACACTGTGTAGGTCAGATGGTTTCTCTTTCTGGTGACAGTTGTGTGTCGCTGTGCAGTCCTTCCTGGTCTGCAAATGATAATGTATCTGTAAACTGACTGACAGGAGGCCTGTGGTTCCCCTCGGCCCACACGTACATTTTTAGCTGTGGATGCATCACTTGGTTTTTGTGTTGTTACTGCAGTTTTAAACCTTCCCTCAAGCTAAGCAAGACAGGGTTTTTACTAAGACAGTAACTTGTCAGAGCATGGTGATAGTTCTTGCAGGTCGATGTGGCTTGATTAATATGCTGAGCTAATGAAGCGCTTTAACATGGATCCCAGGTGATTTAGTTATAGACAATGGATTGTCACAAAGAAAATGCATAATTCTACTATACATTACCGTTATTTTTTAAATAATAATAAAAAAAGTAAAATCAAAAACAGTAGTTGTCTGTCTAGGGAATGTTGTCTTGATAATTTCATGAACTCCTCAGTCTACCAAAGTAGTCTAGAATCCAACATGAGATTATCTATTAGATTAGTTAATTAATGAAAGAGAGGAGTCAAAGGTTTTAAAATTGTGCAATTATTCCTCCACATTGAGGTGAGTTATTACTAGTAATACAGAAAAACCCTGAGTTTTTGCACACTCAGGGTTACATTTAAATAGGCTTAGGGCCTGATAAAAACCACGTCACTCTTAAAATGTCCTTTCATGTGAAATCTCAGAACAGAAAAAGTGTACCTTGTTTTTTTTATTTTATTTTTATTCTTATTATTTTTACCACCACTGTGCTCAGATTAATGTTTTCGAATCAGAGCATTATGATTTACTTAGGTCAGATAGACCATGCGTTCTTATCTGTCACGTGAATTTCTTATTTATTACAATTCACTTTCACCTATAATGAAACTGCTAAATTGAGTTGGTAAATTACACTGATGATATATTGTTGTTTTGCTTTGTATTGACGTTTTTCATTATTTCACGTGTATAAAACAATGGGACATTTACTATTATTATAATGTTCTGACTAAACAATTACAACCCCCACAGTTATACATCTATGCACACAAACAGCTGACACTATGTGTGCCATTGTGTCTGGGAGTCTCTAATGCAGCTCAGGAGCAATTTAAGTTCTTATGTTTGCTTTATCCTAACCCTCAACATCCTTTTCATACAGCCCCTTGTTTCTGTTGTACTAATCCCACTAGTGTGGGTGGATGCACCCAGCTGTGGGCCAGGATTTTAACCAGTTATGTCACTCCAGACATTTCTCAGTCAGAAATATCTGGGCGTTAGATTTCAGAAGAATTGTTTGGCTTCAGGGCTAAAGATTCGAAGGAAAATGATAAAGGTCTTAAGTGCTTTCTGTTTCATATCTGGTTATTTATTTGTTTGTTAGTTGGAAGAGAGAATTGCTGTGGATAAAATGCAACAAAATGTTATTTGGTCTATTATCAACGGCTTCTAATTAAGGAACTACAGTGCGCACATTAGTGTGTCACGGCCCAATGGACCGCTGAACCATAAAGTTATGACAACATGCAGCTGTATATATTGTTGTTAAGGGATTATATGAGTGGGATTTAGTAAAATGAAGTAAGCTGGAAAGATGCATGGAGTGATTCATGCAATCCACACATACGCCTTCATATTTAGATAATATACCCCATCCAAGTGTTTTATTGGTTATCATGTGAGTCAGAGAAAAAAAACAAAAAACAAAAAAAAAACAGCGTTCAATACTGGTGCTTCCAAATCATCCCACTAGTTTACAGGCTCGACTGGACTTGAGTCAGCATGTTAGAGGCTTTAGGAGGAGGCTGAAGTTGAAAATAAATCACAGTCTGGCATCAGTAGGGCAAGAAATTAACCATCACTCTTTTTTCTTTTTTTTTTCATCAAACCTAGACTTTTCTTTTATTTATCCACTTCATACCATAAGAACCCAATCTGAACCCTGGAGATTGATGAGAGCTGACAGACTGACCTTTGTGTTTGTGTTTCAGGGGAGCTTTCTCTGAGGTGGTCTTGGCTGAGGAGAAGAAGACGCAGAGATTGGTGGCTGTTAAGTGTATTCCCAAGAAGGCATTGGAAGGCAAGGAAAACAGCATCGAGAATGAAATCGCAGTTCTGCACAAGTAAGTGAAATATTAGCCTTTAAAATTATCCTCTGATAAACATCTACATCTAAATTAAAGTCGTCTAAAGGTATTCCAAGTTATGATGCTTCACTAAGTGTTCTTAAAGGGGGAGTATTATGCCAGATCGACTTTTCTGAGCTTTATTTCATGGCGTGATGTTATTGCTTCTTCAGTTCTCAGTTGAGCCCACACAGCTTTCCTCCTCTCTCCCACGCAGCTCCACCAGACTAGTGGCTGCAGCAATTAGCAAACACCTGGTGGAACTGCACGTCTGCTGAGCTTATCAAACAAACTACAACACTCCTGTAGTTTGGAGAAGCATTGCTGTGGCCACAGAGACAGGGGCCAATTTCAAGGCGTAAGATAGAGATGTGATGCGGTTATGAAGTCACATTTATTTTAAATTGTATTTAACATAGTTACTTGATTCTGGTATAAAATGATACTATGTGCTTTGAAAATACATAATGCCTCCCCTTTAAAGATGTAGACTTAAATTGTGGTGCTACACAACATGCATCCTCCTAAAATGTAATTAAAACATATTTTTTTCAAATGTACCTTCCTTAAAGATTACAAATTATGTGACAAGAAACCTTATGCTTTAAAGAAATACACCTGCAAAATGTTTTTCCTCTTTCATACCTGAAGAAGCAACCCTTTTTTTTTTTTTTACATTAAAACCAATGAAGTGACACAAACTTCCTAATTGTGAAGGTTTTTTTTTTTTTTTCCTGCTGTGCTCTTTTTATATATGGGGAAATACAGGTCACAATAAAAATGGCTGATCTACACAGGTCCCTGGTTATTTTTAGAGGCCTTGTTGCCTAGGTTACAGGAGAAACACAATATACAGTTATGATTCCCTCTGAGGTGAGAACTGTGGAATGAGAGTGGTGGGGGTCAGCCAGCAGCTCACATACAACTGTGACAAATTCAATAAAACCGAGGTAAACACGGCTTGAGAGTCATGTTTGGCTCCACGGGATGTTCATATTGACTCGTCCAAAGGCTTCATTACTCATGTTAATAGTTTATGTCCCCGTATCTCACAGAGGCAGGGGTAGGGTAGGTGTATGTTTGCTGGTGTCATCACATCATAGCTGAGCATGTAGCTCCTGCTGAAGAGGAGGGACTGAAACAGACTCTGCTTTACATCACAACTCCTTCAGAGTTCAAAGACGTTGCTTCATGAATATAAATAGCCTACACATTTCAATCAATTAGCTCCTCTTTTACTACACACTGTATATTTTGTGACATGGAAATATGATTTCCTGTCTAAATTACGAAATCATTGGGCTGAATTATGTCCTGAAGGGTTTTTTTTCTGTCCCAGTTGGGAAGGATTGCAGCATGAGTTATAAATGAGAGATTCATATGTACAAGAGTCACATCTACCGTTCTTCAAAGTGAAGTCTACCCCGCATCACAGCTTCATTACTGACTTTGCTCGCCTTTGTGAAAGCTTCACAGTTTTAGCTGAACGTGTGAAGGCTGACAGGAAGATAAGCATTTCTGAAATTGTTCAACTTTACAGTTTTCTCCACCATTAAGAATTAAGTTTGGCGTCCTTTAAGAAGAAAAACACTACTTTATAAATCTGCTCTTTAAAATAGACACAGATTCATTTGTAATATAAAGATGGCTTTAGAAAACCCCCAGCCATCACACTACTGCTATCATGCTTCACTGTCACTTGTTTGACGGGACACAATCCTTCCAAACAATTCCACTTTTGTCTTTTTTTTTTTTTTTCTAAAAGTTTTTGGGATGATTAAAAAGTTTCTGTGAGACAAATCTTCATGTTCTGTTTAATCAGCAGTGGATTCTGCCTAGAAGAGGATGGTGTTTTCATCCAATCTTTCTTTTTGCTGAATTATGAACACTTAACTGAGGAAAGTGAAATTCACAGTCACTTATGTGTTGTGTTCGTGGATTTTTCGTCACATCCTGGATGAATCCTAGATGAATTATTGGAGTAATTTCAACAGGCCAGCCACTCACCACTGTTCATTTTTTCAATTAGTGGTTAATGGCTTTCATTGTGGTTCACTGGAGTCCAAAAGCCTTTAAAATGACCTGTTAACATCAGGTTAATACATGTCAGTGACGGTTTCACATCTGTTGTTGTATTTCTTTAGATCAAAGCATGTCTCGGATGATAAGAAATCAGCTGTATTAATGATCAACCCAGTACACAAACACTGATCATCCTCTAGCTGTGCCCCTACTTTCCTTTCATTAGCGGCTTATAAGCTAATCTGTAAGCGCTGTAAAATCACCACCCGAGCTGTGTGGCCATATTTTCTTTCGTCAGCTGGACAAACACATACCTGCACAGAAATTCTGCTGAAATGCACAGTGTTTGCTGAACGCTTAAGCTCATACAGGGCCACACGTGACTGATCTCTCTTTCTCTGTAGTTTTAATCTGTCACTTATCCTCCACCGAGTTCGTCTCTCCCTCAACGCTGTCCTTAGCAGATGAATGAAGGTGTCCATGCATCGTTGCAATCTGGATGAGTCACTGCTGTAATCCAACGTGAGCTTGAGCTGACCCACACAGAGTTCCCTTCGGTACATCTTGTCCGCATGGCTTTGTGCTTGGTGCAGACTGTCTCAGTTTAGCATCTTGACTTTGTACTCAAAAGTATTCAAACCCCTTTAAATATTTTCATCCGTTTTCACATTTCAACCACACATTTTAATAGCTTTCTAATGGGAACTTATCTGGTAAACCAGCTCATAATTGTGAATATGTGTCTTGTCATTCTTTTGTGTGGAGTGGATAACTAACAATTACTTTGTCTAACACTTGAGACGTAGATCTCTCCAGTTAACACAAGGCCATTTAACTGCTCCTCTGGTCAATACTTTTCTTGCCCAGCCCAGACCTGTCTGCTCCATTTTTTGGTGATGGTGTTTGCTTCACTTAAGGCTTAAGCTCTCTAACTAACCCCCAGTGGCCTTCACAAAACAGCTGGGTTTATATGTAGAGTGAAATAAGTACAGGTGGAATGCATCGGCTAATTAGGGGATTTCTTAAAGCAAATATGGATTTTATTCAAGGGCTTCACAGTAAAGCTCCTAAATATAAATGCCCGCAATTTTCTGACTTGTTTTAAGTTTGAAAACAATGTGATTTCTTTCTGCTCCACGTTTGTGCACTACTTTGCGTAGCTCTATCACAAAGTTTGATTAAAAATGCATCTGAATGTTTTTGTCGAATGTGCAAAAAAAAAAAAAAAAGTTGAGCAAGGCGCTGCACAGTAAGACCAAGTTTTGATGTAAAAACTTAGTGGGACTTTGTGACGATACAACAATGATTACTGGTGCTAGTTCATCTTTTGCATGTTTTCTTTTTCTCATTCTATTTAAAGTCGAATGCTGTTAAATGTGATATTCTGCTTTGATAAGATTCATCAAAAGCCAAACTGAATGTTTTGTGACATGCTAAGGAGAAAGACTTTATTTACTGAACACAGTGATTAGGACAAAAAAAATGGGCAATACCAGTATGAAGCTGGTGACTCATGTTCCCACTGCTGTCACATCACTGACGGGTGTCAAAGGGCACCAAAGCAGAGTTCAGCCAATTAGAGAACTGCATGCATTTGCCGAGAGACATCTTCTCTTTACCCATAAAGATAAACTAACCCAGCCCTGCACATTAAGTTTTACACTGAGATCATATTTACGAGCTGGAAGCAGATAAGCTGAGCTTCCATGTGTAAAGTTATAGGATCACCTCAAGTAGGAACATAATAAACAACCAAACTGTTTCTTCCTCTTTCTCTTTTCCTTCCTGACAGGATTAAGCACCCAAACATTGTGTCTCTGGAAGAGATATTCGAGAGTAAATCACACCTCTACCTTGTCATGCAACTGTGAGTATTCACATATGTGTGGTGCTGTGTGAATCCTTCTTTTTTGTGCAAAGTGTGTTTCAAGCTGCCTACTCGTGTTATCTCCCACACGCTCTTTGTCACATGCCTCGAACTGCACTCCGCAACACAGACACACGCACTCACACACACAAACCGCACACGTGCGTATGCGTGCGTGTGTGTGCCTGTGTGTGTGTGCAGACTACCCATGAGCATCAGTGGGGAGTTTGCCTTCACACTAGCAGCTTGTCAGCGTCCCACCCACCTTAAACTGCTGAAATGTCAGAGAGGATCCAGATCAATGACAGACCAGGATCAGGAGGGCTGTTAATTGTGACACTAATAAAAGTGTAAATCATTCATGCATTCATCAGAGTCAAAGCAGAAAACAAAAGGCAGCAGGTGGCAGAGATCCAGGGTGTTCAGAAAGCAAAGGGATGCTTCAAAACTGAGTTTTTTTACTGCATTAATATGTATTATACTTATTTATTATTAACAGTCTGTTGCTGGATTCAGTGTTGGTCTTTCTTTCAAGTCTCCCTCAAGCCACTGATTAAGCCCTGAGATTTATTTCTTGATAAATAGAAAATTTGTAGAGACCTTCGTAAGCAGAGTGAAGTCTCCATCTGGTGGCCAAAAGCAGACACTGTTTGAGGTCTCCCAGTATTTTTCAGATTAAAGTAGTATGCTTTTTACATTTGAGTATTTGTTACTGTAAACTTCATCAAAGCTGTTGTAAGCAGCAGTTCTTAGCAGCAGAAAAACTGGAAGCTGTTTGTTCTTGTCACTGGCTGTAAAGTAAGTTCCTGCTTTTTTTTCGTTTCCTCTCGCTGATTTCCTCATAGGTCTACTGCCGTGTTCTGCCACTTCTCTGGCATCTCCTTTTGTTCAAATTCATAAAACGGGCGGTGTTATGTGCATTTACGACACGCTTTGCTGAATGCATCTCTTTCTGCAGGGTGTCTGGTGGAGAACTGTTTGATCGTATCATAGAGAAGGGCTTCTACACAGAGAAAGATGCCAGTAAGCTAATTCAACAGATTCTGGACGCTGTAAAATACCTCCACGACATGGGCATTGTGCACCGTGACCTTAAGGTCAGTCAGACCATTCTGTGTTTGATAGTACAATGTTATTTTTAAGCAGTTTTTGTTTAATATAGAGTACTAAGGTTTTCTCCTGCCAACTTGTCAACACAAATATTTGTAACGTTAACAAGAAATTCAGAACAAATTGTGTATGTGGTGTAACACTTATGTTTTTTTCTGTACTTCATGTCTGATAGTAGGTATCTGATAAGATTTTACTGGATATTTAGGGCTTTAACACATCCGTTGTAGCCTAGTGGATATACGACAGGCTTCATAAGATGCTTTAAATTCACACTTGTATGTGGTTTTGCTTACAGCCAGAGAACCTGCTGTACTACAGCATGGACGAAGACTCAAAAATCATGATCAGTGACTTCGGTCTGTCTAAGATCGAGGGCTCGGGCAGCGTGATGTCGACAGCCTGTGGAACACCTGGATACGTTGGTAAGATGTTTAGAGACCGAGATTTACTCATCTTACATATCATGTAATTCTGCAACAGCTTCTTAAAATATTCAAATTAATATTAAATGTATGTACAAACATAGATTCCATGAGTGAACTGAAGTTTTGACATTTTGTGTTAAAACCTGCGTCTTCTGTTTCTTAAGCTCCTGAGGTTTTGGCACAGAAGCCGTACAGTAAAGCTGTGGATTGCTGGTCTATTGGGGTCATAGCATATATTCTGTGAGTACAACTTTGGAGAGTCACCATCCCTCAGATAAATACCCTTACTAGGTCTGTATATCCAAAATAAAAGAAAATGATACAACAACGCATATTTACCTTTCCAAATTTGACTCATCATGTGTTTCACACAAGTATTTTAAATGATTAAAAACTGTAATCATTTACGGTTTTGTTGCGAAACAAAAGGACACCTCGGATAAATTCAAAATCAAAGATATTTATCTGTTCGCAAGCCCATAAAAACAATGAAAGCGTGTAGCTTTTGGGAATAATTTTTGATTGGGTTAACCTTAATTCCAACAAAGCAGACTGTCATTTAAAAAGTGTGCAGGAAAATGTGAATCCTGAGTGCATGTTGTTTGTAGATCAGGTTTTTACACATGCTCTCAAGTTCACACCGGTTTTTGGATAAAGAAAATGTTGGTAGATCAGGACCCATGTTTGAAATCTTTGTCCATCTGGCACATAGACTAGCAAACAAACTTTTTTTGTTTGTTTGTTTGTTTTATATCCAGTCATGAATAAGGAGGTGCGAGATGTCCTACCATGTGTTTTCACCTGAATTGCATGATTTTGTATTGTTGAGTGTGGAAAATGTTGATGCTATGTTAAAAAAAAGACAATCCAGTTAGTCAGTTAATACACTTAATATTCTGTGTTTTTGTCTTGTTCAACTGAGTATATTTAATAATATGCAAATGCTTTTATTTAGCATTCTACTTAGTTCCACTGCTCTTTCAGAACCATGAGATAAACATTGAAGTTTAGCCATATCAAATAAATCTAAATGTGTTTAGATGAGACTCATTTGTCAGATTAGAAGTACCTTTTGAAAATAACAACCTTTAAGGAGCTATTAAACATTTGTTTCATTAAACCTACATTACTATATTAAAATAGTTTTTATTGGTTAAATACAATATCATATAATGTTGTGTTTTCTCTAGCCATAAGTAGAAAATCAGCTTGAAAACATCAGTCTTTGTGTAATTAATTTATGTAATGTGTTTACTTAGTGAAATGAGTTACTGAAATAACTAAATTGTTCAATCATATTCTAATTTATTGAATATGAGTGTATAGTGTTAGTCATGCACCAATAAACTGTTCTCTCTTTTATTCCAGGTTGTGTGGATACCCACCTTTCTATGATGAAAATGATGCCAAACTGTTTGAACAGATCCTGAGAGCAGAATACGAGTTTGATTCTCCTTACTGGGACGATATCTCTGATTCAGGTATAATACTATAATACATGTAAAAAAAAACAACAACACCATTGTTCTGTTCATAATGCTTTTGACATGCTAGTATTAAACAGTTTAGTCTAACATAAAACACAAATTTTGTGTGTGACTTGAGCAAGAAAAAGTTATTTTAAAATATTGTAAGACAAGTTAAAGTCTGTTCTTCTTTTTTTTCACATGAGATTCATAGCAGTTTTTAACTTTAAACTTTTTTAATTTTTACAGCTAAAGACTTTATAGTACATCTTATGGAAAAAGATTCTAATGAACGCTTCACCTGTGAGCAGGCTCTGCAGCACCCTTGGTATGTTTCTTCTGTCATGTCGTCTCTTCAGCACAAACTCTTCAAATAAAAAGTTTATTTAAAGATTCAAATAATTGTTTTTTTTTCTTTTTTACTGAGATTTATTTAGCTCACTCAAACCTTTTCTTCCTTCTTTCAGGATTGCTGGAGATACCGCCCTGGACAAGAACATTCATGAGTCTGTCAGTGCTCAGATCAAGAAAAACTTTGCTAAGAGCAAATGGAAGGTCAGTCAGAATCTCACAGAGCTCTGCAAAAGTATTCGTTACTCTTTAGAGCAGATTTTTGAAATGGGAAAAGTGCGTATTTTAAGAAGAGTTTAACAATCAGAAATCTGAAAAGTAGGGTCTGCATTTGTATTCAGCCTTCTTAGCATTGACACTGAAAAATAAAGAAAAAAAATAGCTGTATGCAAACTTTAAGTTTACATACATTATGTGTTAAAATGACCCATCCGAAATCCAGACCTAAAACCAAGTGAAAATGTGTCATATGATTTAGAAATTTGTATTACTAGGTACTCTTAGTCCCATCTCATTAACCTTGAGCTTTTTCGCAAAAAGTTCAGCATCTAAACTTGCAGATTTAAACCCGGGGTAGAAATATCACAAAACACCTACATCTTAAGTTTCTACAAAGTTTTGACTCAGAAAGCTTGAATATAAGTGCACACCGCATTTTTTAGATTTATATTTATAAAAAGAGATTGAAAACAAAAGTGATAAAATTCTGCATTGTCTTAAGAGTTATTATTCAGCTCTGCTTGCTAGGGCTTTTATTTTTGTAAGTCTTAAAACTGGGCATTTTTGTCCATGTTCTTTGTGTTTTTTTCTTGTTTTATGTGTCTGCAGCAAGCATTCAACGCCACCGCAGTGATCCGTCACATGAGGCGTCTCCAGCTTAGCACTGGCAGTGAAGGACCTGGCCCCACCTTGTCTGATCCGTGCCAAGCCCATCTGCTGATGGAAGAGGAAGGTAAGGGGTAGCATCTGCTTATTTCCACCCAATCATTTTTTTTCTTAGCCAGTTTAATGCCTATATATTGTGCTCTTCCCTTCTCAGGAGCGCTTTGTGAAGGTGGTTGCTCTCAGAACATGGATGGAGGAGCAGACCCTTTGTCCAACTGCACCTACCGCTGCCACCCAGCCAATAGTGTGTGATATCTAACCCCCCTTCATGTACCTGTTAATCCCGATTCACTTTCCAATTTTAACCCCCCTCGGTGGAACCTGAGGCACCGTCCCCCCCCCCCCCGCTTATCTGGCTGGGAACACAGCGCCATTCCAACCTGTCGCCTGCAGGGGGAGCAAGACTGTCAAGCCTGAAAGGGAAGAAATATATCGTGTTGAAAGGGAGGTGGAGGGAGACTTGCTGTAATGCTTATGCACCAAGGCAGATCATTTTTGGGATGAGTTGAAATGCATGAAAAGGAAGAAGGGAAAGACATCCTCCCCCTCCTTCATGTCTGGGGGCGGGGGATTGTGTTTGCAGAAGCAAGACAGAGCTTGCTGGACGTTTTATTTTAAGAAATTTTTTTTCAACTTGTCTTTTTATGTTTTATCGTTTTACATTTTTGTGTTATTACCCTCCTTCTTTAAGACTTTGGAGCGTTAATCACAGTATGGTACCTGCATGACAACGAAACGAATCCCCACTGCATGATTTATTTAAACAAAAAAAAAAAACACTCTGTATTGCAGAAATGCAGTACCACATTATAGCAGTAAGATGGAGTATTTGGAAATGTTTTAATGGAAAATGTTGCTATATAACAGATTTGCATTCTATGTCTTTAAAACAATTTGTGGCAGAGCAGTTCCTCCAATGAAAATTATACCATGCAGTTTTTTATGATGTAGCCTTTCTTTCTCCACCATGAAGTGGTTTGGAGTTGAGAGGAAAAGGCTTCCCTGTTCTCCTTTTATTTCCAACAAATCAAACTTCAGCAACAAGAGATGTTTTCCTATGTAAGGTGCCTTTTTAGAATCCACAGTTTCATTTGGTGGTAAGGTTGCTTAAAAAGTGGTTTCTTTTTCTACGATTATGGGATTGTGTGTGTCTCATGTAAACTTAAATATAATTTTTCCTTATTAAGGCTGGGTACAGATAGGATGCCTGCACAAAAAAAGTTGTTTTCTTAAACATTAAATATTTGACAACATCCTGGTTGCAACATTTTTAGTGTGAAATAGTCTTTTTGTATCCAAACTATAAGATGCTGAAGAGTTTAAAACTGATGTTTGCAGTTTTTTTTATTTTTTTTATCTGCGTCTCCAGTGCTTCTCAACGCCGTTCAGATCATTTTGTTAAGAAATAAACTGTATGCATTGCTTTCACCTGCACCTGAAGTCTGCAAACATGGCTCTGTAGTGCTCTGTAGGAGCACTCTTAATCATCAGGCATGTAGACCGCTATAAATGCATAAAAATTATTCTCACCGTTTAATAAACAGCACTAGTTCGAGCAAGTTGCACACCTACATAAAAAATTACACCTTTATGCATCCGAGCAGGAAACAGAGCTGTTGTCTTAATGAAAATGTGACATTCAAAGCTTATTTAGTGAAGTACTGCCTTTTTTATTTCCTGTTCATATTTTTTTGTTAATTTTCATTAAATGCAGCATGATTCATAAGCAACCTTTTTAACCAGAAGGGTTTTATAACCCCCAACAAAACTGATACAATAAAAAAAAAAAGCAGTCAAATATGGCTCTTTCAGTCAGAGTTTACAGATCGCTCTCATCTGCTTCTCTTCAACATGTTTCCCAGCCTTAAAAAAAGACAACAAAACTTTAAAGACTGGAATTACGCAACAGGTAAACTCATTCCATATTAATTCACATTGTTTGTGCGTATCTTTTTATTTCAGTTTCCCCTATTTTTTTTTTGTAAAATAAATTTCATTGCACTTTTTTTTTTCCAAGATATCTGTTCCTGTTTAGCATGTTTTTAGTGTTGTTTAGCATACATATTTTTGTACTGGATGTGGAGAAGCTTTTATGCAAATGTTTCCGAATGATCCGGTGGGAACCCGCTGCAAAAACTCAACTGGCTCTAATGGACAATATGAGGAACTTCCTTTGGTTTTGGGCTTCGTTTCCTATCAGTAACCGCTACACATTTAGGCTCCCGCTTCTCTCCATCAGTATTTTGTATTTGCTCTTCATGGTGGCTGGGTTTGCCTTGGGAATTGTTAATATCTCAAATGATGATTATAAAAGGAAAGATGTTGCCAGACCTTGCTTTCTTTTACTTAAAAATCACGCAGACCGTGAAAGAGCACAGGTCAGTGTAATAACTACATTTCAAAAAGTTCAACCTTGAATGTGCTGCTTTGGAAAAAAAAATATCTATGAGCTTTATGGTGCAGTTTTACTGGATAGTCCTTGTAGTGTTTTCGGGCTGTAATGAAACTGGTGACTCTGAACTGTAAAGTGCATTTATTAGAGACGTTATTTTGGCAGAGAAAAAAAAAAAAAGGTTCAGTATGAATCGTTTGTATGTCCTGGAGTACTGTAACATTAAAGCAGAAAAAGCACAGGGGGCGCTGAGAGGAAGCCTGTCCGCTTTCAGCTGATTCAATATACAATCTGATGTACTGACGATAATTAAAACAACTTTACTATTTTGAATTATTGTTATATATCTTTTTTTCTGCTCATTTCCTACATTGACAAAGCATTTCCTTTGCTCACCGCATTCATGTCCTGCCATACATGTTCTCTGGTCTTTCCCATTCTCAAAAGGGATGTAACTCGGTTTCATATATTTGTACCCAAAGGAAACAGTCGTGAATTAGTTTGATGTATAGATGAGGCTGATTATTTTAAAAAGTGAAATGTGTTGGTTATGTCCATTTTGTGTAAATTCCTTGGAGATGCCATAATTAACTGATTTGACTAAAGCTGAAAAGTTATTGCTCACCCTTTGTGTTTTGTTACACTTGTAATGTTTTTCTTCATAAACAAATCTGCTACTTTGTCATTATGTTCAAAAGTTTGTTACATTTATACGTGGACATATAAACATAATATATATATAAATGTCCCTCTGGTCAAGCCTTAGGCCAGGGTGAGTACTTTTGGATTTAGGCTGCCTTTGTCTGAAAGTAAATTTGATGAGCATGCTCAGCATGAATCTGTGAGGGAGCTAATACTTTATCACAAATGGGCCTGAGGTTTCTTTGGGTTAAAAGCAGTTTTATATATATATATATATATATATATAAAACAACTAAATTTGGCATGTTGATATCCTATCAAAATGAAAAATAAATCTTGTGCTGTTCTTGGCTCGTGTAACTGAAAACATTGCTGATAAAGCAAATGCAGATCAGCTCCGCTGTACAAATCGGTACTTAAGTCATGAACACGTTGCCTTTTAAAACAATTCCTGGGTCTACACACTATCAACCATACACACTGATACAATTTATGAAAAACAGGACTTGTTTAGTCTGAAAGTCAGCAACTTGGAACGTTTTTCTGTCTGCTTGGAGCTCGTTTAAGCCAAATTAAATCCCCTTTTATTTATCTATGCTTCTTGTCATGGTCGATTACCTTATGCTGCAGTAAGGATTGGAAATAATTCTGGAAATTTAAGAAGCAACTCTGTACTTGATAGCAAAATACTGTTCCACTTCATCCCACAGGTCGGCCTTGTGGGCCCGAGAACTTTGACATGAAGGTTACCTTCATGTTCCTCTCTCTTGTCCCCTTCGAGGAATGCTGAGCAATTAGGGCTTGTGGTTTGGCTGCCGGAAGGAACCGCAGAGCTGAAGAAGAGAGTGAGTGCGGTGGTCGCTCTCGGTCGGCAGACGGTGGACGGAGTAAAAACGATGCGGTCGAGCCAAAAGACAAGGAGCTGGTTTGAGATAATGAGAGGGTTTTCTTAGTGGATTACAAGGTGGAAACGGGTTGAGAGAGACGCAAGCCGTGTTTGGATGCAGAAGATTTGGGGGGGGGGGAATGATAAGAAGATGCTGTCAAAAAAAGTGCAGCACAACTAAATAAATACATGAAAACCACATCTTGTTCACGTTAGCTACAAAATGCATGTTGATAAGAGATTGTGCTCTTGCTGCGCCCTCCTCTCCGAGCAGGCGGCGGCTGTCCGTGCCTGCGCGGAATGTGAAACGGATTCGACTTGAGAGAGGAGCCAGAACAGCTTCTGCGATGACAGACTGGGGATTCGTCACTTGTGAAAGCCTGATTTATTTCTGCGCTGCTGGTAATTTAAGCGCTACAGAAGCACTGAGAGCAAATTGCTGACGCGGAAGGATGATGGAAGATTTATGAAGCAGACGGCATCCGGCGGACGAAGTCAACAAAATCAGAAGCGCATCTGCTGGGAATGTGAACTCACAGATTCATCAAGTCACAGACGAGCTGCTTTAGATGTACACATCAGCTGAAGCTTCACAGGTTTTCTACTTGTCATGTGTTAAGTAGGGTTTTTTTTTTTTTAGAAATATTCAGACAACTTGAACCTTTTCATATTTTGTCGCTACAGCAAGTCTTCATACACTTTATCAAGATTTGACATGATAAATCAACACGACATTGTGCATAATTATTGACAGAACAATTAAACTTTAATTTTTTTTTCTACAAATGAAAATCTTAACAGTGTGGTGTGTCTTTGGATTAAGTTACCTAAGTCAATACTATGTAAATTTGCCTTTTGGTACCTTGCCTTGGTTAGCTTTGCATCTTATTTGCAAAAATACTTCAAGCTCAGTTTGGATGGAGAGCAAATGTGAACATCAAGTCTTCAGTTTTAGCTGGATTTAGGTCTGGACTTTGACTGAACCATTTCAACAGATTGATATTCGTTGATCTAAACTGTTGCGCTGTGTTTAGAGTTTTTGACCTGCTGGAAAATGAATCTTACGGTTACAGTAGAAGGTCTCGTTACAATAGCGGGGACTGAATAAGCACATTTTTATGTTCAAAAACTGCAATCGATTATGTTTTTTTCCCCCACTTCACAATTACTGTGAACCAACACAATACTTTGTGACAATCTATCTAATAGAAGATCTTGAAGTTTGCGGTTATGATGTGACTAATAAATGTGAAAGTTCAAGGAAAACATCAGCTTGCAAAAAAGAAAAGGAAAGAAAAGAAAAGGAAAGAAAAGAAAAGAAAAGGAAAGAAAAAAAGAAAACACCACTGGGAGGAGTTTTGCTGGCTTGTGAGTGACCTTTTTGTCTCCACTCCAACTATAGCAAACCCTGAATGTTGGTGCTCTGCAAATTAATAACTTTCTTCTACTTTATGAGCTTATGCGGCTTAGGAAGGAAAAATGTATGTACTGACTCAACCTTGGCTCCATAAACTTAAATAATTGGGGCTATTTCCTCCCACCCTCTTCATGTATGACCTCACACACCAAGTTTATGTCACCTTCACATTTTTCACCAGGAGGCTATTGTGTTAACATCTGTCGGGAGGTTTCTGTGCCCGTCAAGTCTTTGCCGTCCATCAACACATAGTGCTGCCACAAGCAAAACCAGTTTCTGCAATTCAAGATGTTTATGAATCTGTTTTTGTGTCCAGATTAGGCTGGCTGACAAAACACCAGCGGGAATGATTTAGAAAATACGTTTACCGGGAATGACCTACCTTGTGAGAGGAAAAACGATGCGGATTCAAATGAGACGTGCATATGCGTGTGTTTGTGCGTGTGTGAACACTTATATTTTTTTTGTCTGCTGAGGTTTGCAATATAAATGAGGGTGCCACCTCAAAGTGAGTGAGACCAGAGTGAAACATTTAAATTCAGAGCTCTCGCTTTTCTTTTGAGCCAGCAAAGTGGAATTTTTCTGCATCAGTACCATTTGAAACCAGCCCACTGACAGGATTTAAAGAGGGGAAACATAATAGCTTTATGTTCACTGGCAACATTCTTTCCACTGCTGGAAATGCTGTATTTCTGTTCTTCACTCAAGTTCGACATGCAGGTTTTTTTTTTTTCTTCTTACACCAAACCGCTTCATGCTTCTGTTTCCAAGAAACTGAATGTTCTTGTAATCCCTAAAAGATGTCTTGATCAATAGTTCTCGAGGCTTTCCAGAGTTCTTTCAACAACTCGGATATTTACTGTTTTTGAATTATCGCTCTTGCCGACAGCCTTTTGCGTTAAAGACGCAGAAAGTGGATCCTTTAGCTGATCATCGACTACAGGATTAACCCATAGTTTGTAGTTGCATTTTTAAGTAGGTGAGTGAGTTTTTTCTTTTCTTTTTTTTTTTTTTCTTTTTGTCAAATGGACATGCAAAGTTGGCGAGAAAGGAGGAAGCACAGCTCCCAACACGTCGGTCATCAGCAGCAGCGGTCACAGTAGAGGCTCAGGTTGAGACACAGAGCGCTGAGCCTCCCTCACCCAGCTGATCACTGAATTTACATCTGAAAAAAAAGAAGAAAAAAAATGCCTCTGAGGTGTCCTACTCAAAGTCTGGTCTTAAATCTAATTTAGATGCCTTTCATGTGATCTTAGCAAGGCGTTTCACAACTCCCAGCAGTGTGTCTGAACTAAAACAATCCCATAAAAAAAGAGGAGTGAAAGGAAATTCCTCCACAGTGACATTATCACCAATTATCAGAAATGTTTGATTGCAGTTGCTTCCCAGCGACCACATCCAGTTTTTTTTTTTAGGTTCAGGGGGGGTGTTTCCTTTTTGTCATTCAGCCATGTTATGATGTTATTCATTGCATAAAAAAAAAAAAAAACATTTTAGATTTTTAACTAGGTTATTTCTTTTTCTAAATTTTTCTAAAATGCATTTGGAGGAAGTGTGACAAAAAAAAAATCAAAATCAAAAGTAGAAATCTGAGAGGGCACAATGGTCTTCACTGCACTGCAAACCTATTGAGCAAATAATAGAAAATGCGTGATAAAAGAAACAAATTTCAACAGATGGACACATATTTTCATCCTGAGCTGATGTCTAGCATAGTTTCCTTGCATGCCGCTTGCACATTTATTTTAGACACGGGGTCAAACAAACTCCCAGCAGCTCAGCCAAATGCAGTTCTTGGCTCAAAACAATAATCAACATGCTAATGTTGTTTAAACCAAAACATTCTTCCCCGGTTCCATACCTCCTTCGGCCCCCGCGATAGTGCAAAAAAAAAAAAAAGTAATGGCAGGCTGTTTCAATTTGCACAAGAAACAGTCCTTTTGAGGTGCTGGAACGCAGCAGGGGGACTGAGACTTAACTAAACAGTGAGATCTCCTTCTCCTTCCAAAGGAGGAACGATCTGCAGCTTGCAGTTTAGCACAACTCTTTAGGTGTGCACAGAAAAGCTCGGCCTAAACGTGAGACGGGTTCCCCAAATGACGAGTGCAGCGTATCTAAAACAGTCTGGAACAAGTCCCACAGGTCTGAGCACCGAAAGCTGTACGTCTTCTTGAAAAGGCAGAGCGTTAGTTTGTGAAAGGCTCCAGGGCCCTCAAGGTCCTGAGTGACTCTACAAACCACAGTTGGTAATTATAAACAGGATGGAGAGAAGGATGAAAACTGAGACATGGAGAGTATCTGGCAGAACGAGGAGAGCCACTAATTTTCCACTTTTGGGAAAATTCAGCCTGCAATTAGGGTCATGCACTGCCAGAAACTTGACATATGTGCAACTTGCATTTAATATATTGGACCGGATTCTGAGATGACAGCAAGAGAAAAAGAAAACAAGAGGAGCTGGAAAGATGGAAAACTATGTCACGCTTATGGGGCTTTTCTTTTTATTTGCTTGTTTGCTTTTTGTTTTTGTTTTTGCACCTTTTAGTCAGTCAGTCATAGACACAAATAAGGGACGTGACCAAGTCTGTGGGGCCATTTATTCAAATCAGGAGTATAAACACGATGCACACTGAAATTCCAGGTTACCACAGATTACTCCTGAAGGAGGGAATGAGTATGAAACACTCTCAACCACTGCGTGTCATGATATGTAGCCTTTCCCAGTTTCTTGGCATCCAGACTTGTTTTGTTACAGTTTCAGACTCCCAGTTTTTTTTTTTTTGTATTTTTTTTTTTTGTTTTTCTTTTAAACTACAAATAATACGGGAAACTCGCTCTTTGTTGAAGACAATTGCCAAGTGTCTTTCTGGAAACCGTTTATTAAAGGATAATTCATGCTCAGACATAATGCTCAGGCTTGTTTTACAGGATCTGTTCATTCCAACGTTTGAGCTGCGCTGCTGAGCTGCGAGTTAAATCAGGTCCACCATGCTCAGCTAAGCAGAAAGATATGATGGAAACAATATTTTTCCACCCAGCATAGCGGCTGAATTTCAGCCATCATGTGCTACATTCAAAAAAAGAAAAAAAAAAATCTTTATTGTTTTAAGGGAAACCCAAAGTTATCACTCATTTTAAGTGACTTTAGAACAAAACTGTAACATTGAAACATAACTTTGTGTTTTGACATATCAAGCAAAGCGTCCAGTTCTCAACTGTGTGTCTGCTCCAATACGCATTAAATGACTGAATGATTTCTAATCAGAATCATCTTGTGGACACACACAAAAAAAAAGGAATTTGACTTTGGTTCCACTTTGTTCTCGGGAAAGACGTTTTAAATATAAACATATATAAACACAGTGTGCATGTGCTGCTGGTTCTGACTGAACCAGTTCTCAGTATATGACCAAGTTTTGCAGAATATGATAATGACCTGGTAATGTTGGAACACAGACCCAATGAAAAGCTGAGGAACAGTGAGTTCAAAGGTGAAATAAAAATAAAATTTCATCCTTTTTGGGGATTTTTGCTCCCTTCATATTAAGATCCGGTTAGACTACTGAGAAAAATAATCTACACACTCTAAGCACTGGGTCCCTTTTAAGCTGCATGTCCCTTGTTGTTTACAGTGTTTTGCAGCATCATGAGAAGAAAACCCGATCTTTAAATCTGCAGCAAGTGAGAATTATGAAACACGAAGGAAGTCAAACCGGACAGAGGAGATGGTCAGAGGCTTTCACAGGTGACGACCGGGTCGACAACATCAAAGTCCTCGGAGTACAGATCTCTGATGACTTCACCTGTTCGAAAAATATCGGGAATCAGGGAAATGCAGTACGGCAGACAAAAGGGCACCGCCCACAGCGAAAGGAGTTGAAAAGGTCATTTAAGTGACCCTAACAAATGCAGCTGCCGCATGAACAGATATTGCCCAATACTTCTCACATCGTCCCCAAGAATTTTTCACCTATTTGAATGGTTTATCTATTATTTATTCTTTTTTTTTTTCTCTTTAACATCTTACAGACCAATGTGCTGAAGAGCCCAGAGAAAGTTTCTCTCATTTAACTCCAGCCCAGTGGTCTCAGACTCCACACCTAGAGGGCCAGAGTCCTGCAGCTTTTAGACGTCTCTCTGCTTCAGCACACCTGGCTTCAGCATCAGCTCGAGCTGTGTAGAAAAGTGCGACTGCATATTAGCGAGGCAGTTTTGCCATTTAATTAAAGCGCGGAAAGACGAGGGACACATGTAAAAGTTGCAGCACTCTGACGCTCGACGAGAGGACTTTGAGACCATCGCCACTGGCTGGCAGGTTCAAGGTGTTTTCAAAAGAAAACATTAAAGATCTTGTATTTATTTTTAAAAGATATTTATATCATGACATATGGACTCGCTCATAAATAGGTGTTTCTGGTGGATTTACTTTCAGCATCATGAACTTTTGCTTTTGAAATTCAACTATTTTTCCCTAAAGCTATTCAGAATCAATCAACTAAAGGGCTGCCAACTTTACAGCAAACGCAACAACTGCAGGAACATTTACGAGTGAAGAATAAAGAGAAGAGGGAGCTGAGAGTGGGAACCGAGAAATAGTTATTAGCTCAGGTAAGAAGGTATCAACTTTCCCTCACAAAGGAAAAGCAGATGGGTGGAGGGAGGGGGGGGGGGAAGGAAAGAATGAGCCTCACGAAGGATAATTTGTCAGAAATAAATGCTGTGTAATCAGCTCGTTTGTTTGAAAGCAGGCAGGTGAAATATATACTCATTGTAAACACACACACACACAAAAGAAAATCAGTGCACTCTTAATTATTCATCTGAACTTTCAATGTGCCGTTAATGGACCGAACAATTTTATCTGGAGCAGTGCTTGCTTTTGTTGTGGCTCACCAAGATGCCTGTGTTGCATTTTCCTTTCTGTCTGGGATATCCAGACCAGGCTGGCTGTGCAGAGGTTTGGAGTAAAACACATGCAACATCTGAGGTTAAAAAAACATGCAGTTGTGTAACAGAAGACGACGGGCGACACTGAGCTTGAATTTGGCTGTAAAACAATGTTGGGGACCCATTTTCACTGGCATCTAAAAATGACACCCGCTGCGGTTTTCAATCCCTTGCAAAAGCATTTATATTAGTTCAGTTTTCTTTTTTTTTTTTTTTTTTATTCTCAGATTTTGTCACTTTGTATAAAGACAAAGACAGAGACAAAATCTGGTTTTAAAATATTTTCACAATTATAAATGTTTATTTTTCTAAAAAATACCTTGAGCTTCAGTTCCAGGTTCAGGACTCATGGAGTGTGTCTCTTCTAGCTTTGCACATCTAGAGATTAAAGTTCTTGACTATAATTCTGCAGAATAGCTGAAGCACAATCAGTCTGTGAACATCAGGTTTCAATTATCGCAGCAGATGGTCAGTTTCATTTAGTTCTTGACTTTGACCGGGCCATTTTAACATGAATATTCTTTAAGCTCTATTAGTGTAGTTGGGACAGTATGTTTAGGGATGTTATCCTGCTTTAAGTTGATCTTCTGTAGCAGGTTTTCCTCTGGGATTTCCTGAGGAAATCTCAGAAATCTCTCCATTCATTGTCACATCAACTATAACCAGCTTTCCACATCATGACGCTGCCACCACCAGGTTTCATATTTCGGGACGTTGCATTTGAACTGAAGTGACACGTTTGTGTTCTTGTGTTCTCATTTTTGCAAGGTAGCCAGACGGATTCAAATATGATCTTGTCTGACCAGAGCCTCGTCTGCAACATGTGCGCTGCATTCGCTGCACGGGTTGTGGTAAAATTTTATACGGGTCATAGTTATGACTTTCTTGTAAAGAAGGCTTTCTTTTTTGCCACACATTAATAAAAGTCAGAATAGTTGAGTTGGTTGAGTTTCAGAATATTGCTCTCCTTCATTTCTTATGAATTGAAGTGGACGCTTTCCTCTTTTCAGAAGATAAACGCTGCTCTGCAGGATGTGAGGTGTTGGAATGTTTTAAAACGTAAACTTTATTCTTTATCCGGTCTGTGTTCTTTTGTCTTCTTGGTGCTGTTTGTTCCCTGATGTTGTCATGCAAACCTCTGAGGCCTTCACAAAGCAGCTGCACTTTAATTAATTAATTAGTTAATTAATTAATGCTGCAAATTAATTACACAAGGATGGACTCTACTGCCTACCTGACTTCTGAAAGCAGTGGAGAGCACTGGACTTTATCATGGGGCTATCAGAGTTACCATTCAGATTTTCTGTAGTAAAAATACAAAAATTATTAATTTCCTTCCACTTTGTAGCTAAACATCGCTGTATGTTGGTCTGTCATGTAAAATCTCAGCATTTGAGTTTATGTTCGTAACAGGATGAAATTCAGAGTTATAGTATTTTGGTACTTTTGTCTTTGTAGAAATGTGTTCTTTTTGTGGACAGCGTTGTATTTATTCTGTTTTCCTGTTATTCTTGCTTCCTTGCCACCTTTATACTTATTGAATTTTGAATCCTTCTTTCATATAAATAATTTTCGAGTGTTAACATTTACCATTTTATTGCCATGTGCCGATTTTACAGCCGATTTTAATTTAGGGGAGACCGGGTATGGTTGTAACATGGGGAGAGTTGTAACACCACCAGTTCCACCAATCAGGGATAAGATAGGAGTCACATGATCATTTCAGCATTTACCCGCTTCCTCCCCAATCCCATATTGTGATTGTCAAGGCTGGAAACAGGCACATGCAGATACTAAGGAGAAAAAACGGATTTTGAGGTAAGAAAGTAAATAGGGGAGACCGGGTATGGTTGTAACACTTTTTGCTCCAGCACCTTTAACTCACAGAATTTTTGAGCTAGAGTTTTCAAACTTTTATACAAAATACCCACATTTGTTTACTACAAATGGCACCAATTCAAACATCTGCAAGAATATCACAGACCTCATGAGGTCTATTTTCAAACTTATGCACAATACTGAAAAATCATTCGGCAATAATATTTTACTTCTTAGCTTAATGCCGAACTACCTGAGTGAGCATTTACAATGTCTTAATCTGAAATACTGTTAGAGAGAAACAACGTTTGTGCTACAGCTACCATGCTAGCGCTAAAACAAAAGTCACCTTGGCTTCAAGCGACGATGTCAGCTCACGAAGTTTTGAGCTGAAAACATTTGGTGGCGTTTTTATGTGAAAGACGGACGTATGGAGCAAAGAACCATAAGTTACTGACTGTCAATGGCAAACTGAAGGATATCTCAACTGGTCAGATTCTGCTGGATTACTTAAGGAAAGAAGTAAAACCAGAACCAGATAGAGGAGGTAACATCTGACAACATGAAAGAAGGGTAAATGAACAAATCATGTCAGCAGAAAGCCAGCTCAAATAGCCTCCTCAAAGGGACCACCTCTAAGCAGCCACATTGTTTGACATCTGTTTTGCAGCTTTGCTCTGTGCAGCGGTTTGTGTTGAGAAAGCAGCGTGCGTATATCATCTTTGGCCCGGATCCAGGGGGTCCGGGCTGCTGGCTGGGTCGTCCAACGCAAGCGTTTCACGGGGAGGGCAAACAGCCAAACAAATCGGACAACCAGCGATGATGAGCCGTTCCACCAAAATCTTCCTGCTTAACGCTAGGGCTTAAAAGATTCACTAAATAATAGTTTGCTAAGTATGCTAAGCATTTCTGCATAGCCACCTTGTAAGGAAGCCCTCATACTTTTTTTTTTTTCTCCATTTCTGTGTTTGTTGCCCCCGTTAATGTTTAATACAACTGAGCCCTGGAAGCACATTTGATTTAGGTTTCCCTGAAAACACTGTTGGAAATTTCACTTGTCAAAAAATATTTCACATCAGTCAGTTGTGGCCAGCACAGGGCTAGGCTTTATTTTGGATTAATGATGCCCTTTGATACTGTGACCTGTTCTCGGACACTTATAATTTCATAGGCTGCGAAGAACACTGAACATACTCTAACGCATGTATCACTTCTTCCTTTTAAAACATCGAGGTTATGGGAACATTCCTGCAGGCTTCTGAAATTTTCACCTAAGTTTAACAGTGCTGACAGCTGTCAGGCGCTGCTTTCTTCTTTTCTTGGCGAGACATATTTCCAGACACATTCATCTTAAAATATTAGTGTTCCAGATTTTTGAACATTAACTTATGTTGACCCCCACAGTGCAATAACATCAGGAAACAAATCATAAGAATCCCATCTGATTCAGATTTGAACATGAAAACTTTTTTTTTTTTTTATTTCTTGCTGACTGCCGAAATCTGGAGAACTGTGAGAGACAAGAGAATGTAATGTTAAAAACATAAATCTTCACCAGCACAAGACTCAAAATAATATATCACTGGGATATAGCTGGCACTCTGTACTGAAAGTAGCGTTCAAGGGGAATATTACATTTCACAGATATCACTGTAAAGGTTTCGTAACGAAAACTGTTTTAAATTTCAACATGCCACACACGACATTAATAAGCAGAGGATAACTGTTTTGAAAAAGATAATTTATTTGATTTTATTTTTTCAAAGCTGCATTATTTATATAAAAAAAGATATTACAGCACCGGAAAAGCAAGACGCTTAGGGGTATAAATGAAACAGAGCAAAAACCAAAGCAATCACAGAATGCTTCATAAAGGCAACCTTCATCTCTGACACGCAATAAATCAACCTTACACCACAAATGATGCTCCGCACCAAATACAAAACAAACGCAGACAAAAGAAAAAAAAAATCACTTAAAAGTGATTTATTGAGAGAAGTAATGTGTTGTGATTTTAGCTATGGCAAGCCAAAGGTGGCAAATTCAGATGTAAAAAAAATACAAACATATAAACATGTTGGTTTAACTTTGAATAATAACGACAATGAAAAGAATGGAACAGAAGAAACTTTTCTTCATCAATGTCTCATAAAAAAAAAAAAATGGACTGTACATGTTTATAGCATTACGACATTTTTATCCAAACACTCCCACCACTTGGCCTTGTCCTGGAGATTTGCTCTGTGGAAAAGCGTTAAACAGACCTGCTTAACTAAAACAACGCAAAGCATCTTGAGTTATGAGGCAGCACCATTCAAGCCACATATCTCAATCTTTTTAGTGTTCACAATTAACACATTAGTCATGTTCTGCATTTCATAGGCAAGATCATAATATTGATACAATGCATGAATGACGTGTCCAGCACTAAGACAGAGAGAGAGAGACAGAGAGAGAGAAAAGTCATCAAAAGGCATATTGCGTGATTTATCACTGAAGACAATGAAATGGCTGTTTCTGCTGCTACTTAACAAAGGAGCACCTATTTGGTTTTTAGCTTCTTGGGCGGGACTTTTTTAAGTTCCTGGTTCTTTTGATCCTCGGTAGTGTCCTGGTCAGGGTGAGTTTGGGCCGCCTTTGACTCGTGGAGCTGTTTAAGGCTGAGAATTTGCTGCTCCTTCGTGGTTTCTCGTTGGGCCAGATGCAGGAGACGTTTCAGGGTCTTCACCTTTTCCTTCAGGTGGCCATTGGCTTTCTCCAGAGTACGCACTCTGTGGGAGAGAGTCCTCACTCGCTCCTCCTCCTCAAACAGAGCTTTCTGAACTGTGGAGCACAGCAGCTGAGAAGAGACAGAAAAAAAAATAAAAATAAGAGCGTTGTTTATTCAAGCTTTCCACGTAAGCAGTTTTTAGTTAAAAAAAAAAAAAAAAAAAGGGGGGAAACTCGCGTGGCATATGTGATTAAATGTCAGTAGCGAATAATCATGGAAGGAAAGTGACACATAATTCAAGTGGAATGGAATAAAAACATAGCTTTGGAAACTATTTTTCAACCAAAAATCAGAAAAAACTCTTTGTATATTTGAATACTGACCACTTTAATTTTATATAGGGACATCAATAACATTAATCTCCTCTTTGCAATGCGCAGGATATTATTCCTCTTCAGAATAACTTTTACTTTTATAAGCATTCTGACTAAAACCATGAAGGGACATATTTTTCTTTCCTGTTGGTTGACAACTTTAAAACGTGTAGTTGCTACTTTAATAAGTAAAAATATGGCAATGGCTTATTTAACAATGTGATTCTGGAATGAAAGATTTTTCTTGATAATGCTGCCATAATATTCCTTTGTTCTGACAAGTTTCCTGTTCTGTTGTTTCTGCGTGGGGCCGTGTGTTTCGGGAAGAGCAGATTTTGTAACACGTCTCAGCTGTTAGTCTGATGTGCTTGTCGCTGACATGACATAAACTTCCGCGATGGCATTTTGGAAGCAAAAAACCAACCCGGGCCAAAGTTTTGGACGCAACTTTGAATTTCTGTTTACAATGAGTTTGTAAAAGCAGCATCAGTTTTATGGATTTTGGCTTAGGGTTACTGATATGCACCATTTGCTCAGTTTGAGGAGCGATATGGAGAAGATTTACAAGAGTCATAACTTCAGGGCTGACGCAATTAAATCGTGACGATCATGACTAGATCAACTAAACAAAGATTCTGTTAGTTGATGTCACATGGCTACGTGGAAACTATTGGTAAGACCTGCTAGGGGCTTGAGCCGACCCCATAAAGTCATGAAAAAGAAAAAAAACAAAACTTTTTGTTACATATATGATGTAGAATTGCTGGTTGGATATGGCCTATTCTTTGTGTAAGTCACATGAGGGAACGCTGCTGACAGGCTCTTTGGTCCCAGAGCCTGTATCAACAGCTCACAAGTCCTCCAGGATATTCCAATGTTTGTATAAGAATGGGCCAAAAAAAAAAAGAGGTTATTTTTGGACGCTTGTAGCTTAAAACAAGGGATTTTGGGAAGAGAAACATAAAACAGTGAAGGGGAACAATGTGAAAGCAATCCTGTTTCTCATGCGTCTTGCGTAAAGTAGCGTGTGGTGAAAGTGAGGAAAAGCCAAATTCAGATGTGGCTGCAGACAAAGGTGTGTGAGAAACTCTGTGACTTTTGGATCTTACAGCAGAGTTCCATGCTCCCATCTTGTTCCTCACTGAGTGGATAGAAAGGAGGATTGGCTCTCTGAGTGACAGAATGTTTCGTGTTAGTACTGACAATTTCATGTGCTGCCTCTGCCCCTCTTTCTTGCGGTCCTCTTCTGTTTTCCTTACATCAGAGAAAACACGACCTTCTGTTTCACTGCTACACAGACGAATGTCAGATCTGCTTATCTCTAGCACCCAAACATCCATGCAACGCTCGTCTTCATGGTAGTAAAACACCTGATTATATTCAGACCTGATAAGCACCCTGCCTACTACATTTTGTTTTCTGGAGATATTACATTTGACAGAACATAGACAATTTTGGAATAATTGTGAACTCCGTTTAAATTTGATAAATCAAATCTGTTCTGCAAAAAAAGTTCTTCCAGTTAAAGCAAGCAAAGCAAAACTTAATCGAGGTTCATCTAGGCATGACTTGGAGAGAGTAATACATGCCCTTGACTGCTGCAATGCACTTTATGCCCCATCAACTCTTGTTCAAAGAGTTGATGGGGGTATCTTCTTCCATGAACACATCTCACCTTTCCTGGCCTCTTTCTCCTCTGTACCTTTCAGTATCTTCTCACTTCGTATCTTTCTTTGCAAACCTCTAAGAGCTGACCAGCTGCTTTTAGTTGTCCCAGGTGGATGTTTAAAGGAGCTCAACGTTTTCTGTTATGACTCCCAACTTTTGGAACGAACTGCCTTTAAACATTAGACAGGCATCTGCTCTTCCTGTGTTTAAGTCTCTTTTAAAACACATCTTTTTTCAATCGTTTCCAACCAGTAGTGAGTTGACTGGCTCGTATTATCTGTGTAGTATTTTTGAGTCTTTCTTTGTGTTTTGTTTTTCTTTTTTTTTTTAATCTATTTTTGTTAGTATGTAAAACAAAAGGTGACGCAGAATCAGATTTTAATGAAAAATTGAGTAAGCTTGACTGCATGTGAGAATAAAGATATGGAAAAAATGATTCTTATTATATAAAAAAAAATGACAACACAGTAAACCAGCTATGCAAAGACCCTCTGTTTCACTGTTCTGGGCTGAAGCTCAACATGCCTGCGAACCTGAGACAGATGATTCAAAGACCTGGACCCTTCCTGGCTAAAACAAAACAAAAAAAAAAATTACCTCCATATGCCTCTGACTGTGTTTCTTAGATTTCCTCAGCAGACTCTAATGCTTCCACATGGGCCAGCGGGACGACCGATGTAAGTTCTCTGCCATCAGATAACAACCACTGAGGGTTTTGCGGAAATGTAAAAAATGTGCTGCCGACCCACATCATTGGTTAGAGCGTTACTTGTTGTAATATTAGCTGTGGACTCTTTCCATGTGCTTTCACTTTGGTCCCGGAGGACTTTCCTTAAAAGTACGGAACTTTAAAACGGAAAAGAACCACGTTTAGACGCCGAACAGGGAAAAGCAGAAAGTGTTAAATTTAACACCTTACCAACTTTACGTTTTTTTTTTTTTTTTTTTTTTGCACCCGCAAATGATTTTTACATGAGGACACACTCGGTCTGAGGTGGAGAACTCCAAGATTATGGCTGTCAGAGTTGCTGAAGTTATTCAGGAAAGGTAGCAGCTGCTGCCGGGTAGTGGATTTTAGAGACTTCTACTTTAGTTCTTACTGATTTTCTTTATGTTTAAACTGTTTTTCTTATGAAAGAATTTGCGGATTATGTAAGATGTAAAAGATAATCTGATCTACAGCACTGAAGGTTTTTGGCCTGTGTTAGTTCCCATGGTGACCAACCGTTGGGCTGGCAGATGGATGGCACTGCTTCTGTCTGCTTCATATTTCAAGTAAAAAAAAAAGTCTGTACATACTCTGCAACAACCGGGAAACTTGTTCTTTCTTTTGGATAAGAGAGAGAAAAAAAAGAACAAAAAATTACATCATTCATCTCTCTCAGATTTCTCTCTCTGGAAAACCTTGGAGTTGATGGATCATCTGGGTAGAATTTATTTTTCTGTGGTCTCCAGCAACTATTGTGTGCGATTGGTGAGAAATGTGACGTCGACGTGCTCCATCCACAAAAGCAGAGAGGATTGACATCGCCATGAGTTTCGGCACAGGAGTTTCTATTAAAGTAAGAAGGTCCCAATCAGAACGATCTTTGTTCTAATTCTTCCTGCCTTGGAGTGGAGAAACGTCTCTGACCTTCCGGAGTATGCACAGACCATAATTCAACACAGTGTCAGGTTAAGGGTTTAACGGCAGACACACTTTATCTTCTGGACAAAAACTTTACTTCGCAACCTGCAAGTCTAGTTGGATTCAAAATTCCTTCTATGGATACAGTCAAAAAGGAAAAGACAGCATAAGTGGTTGCGAATTCTTATTTACTGCTGCAGGTAAACATGTATCGCTTGTGCAGTTAGCAGTAAATAACTTGTCCTGTTTTTAAGCAGCAAGAGGCACAGTGGTACGGTTGTTTCCAGGAGGTCAGCCCTCATACTTGCCCCACTCACTGCTTTGCTGCCCTGCCTACCTCTCTCCACAAACACTGAAATGTGTCTGTTCTCACTCAGCAAGCTTCGTTTGCAATCTCCTTTCTTTCTAATTGTTCTGCATTGATGTCAGAGATGTAATGAGGGGTAGGGATGCTTATAAGGACTTTTCCCCCCCTCTATTTATAAGGTAAATACAGCAAAAATTACCTATAATTTTCTCCTAAATAGTTCAAACAAACCAAAAGTTATATATCTCAAGGGCATAGATCTTTCTAAAAGCAAATCCAAGTCAGTCAAGTGCAGCAGAGCATGTTTCAAGAACCCCTCGTGCCCCCAATAAAAAAAACTGAACCATCCCACATTAAACCGAAAACAAGTGGCTATTAATGTCCAAAACGTCCCAGTTTACCATTTAAATCGCAGTCAGCTCAAGCATGTTCTTATAAGTCGGATCAAGAGTATCTATCAATTATAGCAAGTAAAGTACCATCATGTTTCTAATTCTGCAGAGTTAAATTATCAAAACAATGATCTATTCAAAAAATTTTGCTTTGTATTTATAATCACAACCCTGATCCAAAGATTAATGGCAGATTTCTTTTTGCATGAAAAGCCAGAAAATAATTGCGGACAGAGGAAAAACAAGGCCGGACTACATCTGATATATTAGACGGAGCAAGGTCACTATTTTTATATTGTACCATCATTTAAGAAAAGGCACACACTTTTCTACTAAGGGGTTACTAGTGATGTTTGGATGGGAAAACAACTCTCCTCAACAACATCAGCTTATTGCGAAAAAGAAAGAAGGCATCTGCTTGTTGGGTCCTTCTTTTATTAGGTGCATGAGTTTGTGGGAAGTCTCAAAAGCATTTTATGTGTAGCAGTATATTTGATACGGCAATGAATGCTCTATTCCTGGCTTTAATTTCCTCAACAATTCAGTTATTGACTCTTGTGCTTTTTCAATTTTCCTTCAGACATTGCAAGTTCTCTGTCTTGCCAAACCTCAAGAACTGTGCTTCTGGTTTCTCGTGCATTAAGAACTTTTTGACATGCCAGCTTTTTCCATCATTTCATTGAAAACAAAGGGTTGTAGTACCTAATCCTTTTTGCGTGTTCCACAATATGTCCAACTTCTGGGTCTTTTGAGAGTAAACTTTTGTGAAACAGTTACAGATGAACCAGATCAGGTTATTTGACCAAATGCCTGAAACAGAAGACTCAAGTGACTCTTTTCAAAGTCAAACTTGTATACTTATCTCTGCTGTGTCCACATTAGAGGACACAACAGCAGAGGTCAAATTTCAAGACCTTGAGTGTTAAAGGCGTCTAAAATCTGTTCATATCAGTCCTTAGTTTATGCATCAAACACACCCTGAAACATGAGAACCTGCAGTCAATAAGGGTCTTATTGTTTAATATGTTTAACAAACATATTAAATAAATGTTTATTTAATACTGCTGATATTAAATAAAAGCAGTGGAAATTGAAAATTGCTGTTTACTCCTTTTCCTGCCAAGAAACATTAGAATCCAAACCCTCTGTGTGTAACATCACCATGACAAATCATTTGTATATACAACACTTACCCGGAGGGAATTTTTACCATTAATATTTACTCATTTGGTATGCACTTGCTAACTTTTACCATTTGTTACACATAAGATAAAAACTGTTCAGGGCGGTCAAGTCTTAGAACTTCACTGAGGATCAAATTTAGAGTCTTTACCAGAGCAAGTCTAAGTCAAGTCTAGAGTCTCTGTGTTTTTGCAACTTGGGTGAAAGTCACAGACGTTAAGTCTCCATCTTCAGTGCATACATACCCGGCTGTCCTCTTGAGCCTCCCACTCTGGAGTGAAGCTGTGGACTTGAGTTCCTGGTGTGCAGTTGGAGAACTGGAAGAGGCTGGCAAACATGCGGTGGTTCTCTGGAGTGTCGGGGAAGATGGGGTCCTGGAAATTAACTCCATGTGGAATAATGTTGTAGTTTTCATCCATCCTACATGGCATAAAGAGCACAAATACGTTTAGTAAAGAAAATGAAAAACAAAGCAAAAAGTGTTTGCATGTCTGACTAAATCCAGACGAAAACACACGTCGATATGAATTTATCCATGTAGCACATCAAAACAACAGATGGCGACCAAAGTGCAGTGCAATTCAATAAAATTAAGTAACGGGACGACAACAGGGTAGCATACACATACAATAAAGAGTGTTTTGAGCTCTCGCTAAATATGAAAGTTCGCACGAGTAACCTGCCAATTCATTGCATAGAGACATACCTGTCAATGTTTCAAAAATGGGGGAAGAAAATATAACTATGTAATTTGCTGGCAGACTTTGATCTAACATTATAAAACCCTGAGAAGCATGTGGATGACTCAACCAGTAAATTACAAGGTGTGAGGGATTTATGAAGTGTGTTTCATATCTTCAGGAAGTTTTGTGTTATTCATCTGGATTTCATTTCGAGGCCCTCGGGGAACGTCCTCTGCCTCGCCGTCCCTATCAAAGGCCTTGCCGTTAGTATGTCGAAGTGGCAAGGGAGAGCTCATGTTTTCCTTCAGCAGATGATGTCAAAGGTTAGATGTAATCAGGGGAACTAAAAGTATTTGGAATTGCAGAGTCAGGGTAGAGTATGCAAACCTGAGGACGCCAGAAGAAGAAAAAAAAAAGTGAACTGAAAGAACATCAGGTATAGTAATTGATAGTGCATATTGATCATTTTTAGCATTAATGTAATAAAGTTTTCTTTAACAGAGGAAGTAGAACAACAGAGAGAGCAAAAAAGTGGGCCAAATGTTTTTCAGCAAACGTATGGCGTTAGCAGCAAACTCAGTCTGTTTTGATGGATCCTGAGGGATGTCCTTCGATGATTTTTTTTCAGTGTTAGGCTGTGATTTATCCTGTCTGGGGAGCATGTACTCATGATTGACCGGAGAGGCTATTTTTGTTCAAGAAGATGTTTTGGGGGAGAGGAAAAAGAAATGTCCCCTGGAGACTTGATAAGAGATCTTCTGTAAGTAACTATTGCTAAGCAGCCGCAACAAAGCTGATTCAAAAGGTATTTGTACTGAGTTTATGGTGACACCTCAAGACATGAAGCATTTAAAGATGTATCTACTGTATTTTAAATAATTCATATTTGAAATAAATGTTATCCAAAGTTCAAATTCCTCCTACAAATATTATGTAATACAAAAATCTCTTATTTAAGCCTAAGATGAAATATGATGAAAGTAGTCAGCCTTAGAAAGTAGGAACCTTTATTCCTACTAATCATCTGCTGCTTACTGGATTTAGTTTGAGTGGAGCCTTATGTTTTAGACCCTTACAAAGTAGAGGATAATTATGAAGTTAAAGGAAAATGATACATGGGTTACATTTTTTTTTCTAACAAATAAACATCCTACAAAATATCATTTGTGTTCAGCCATTTGAATGAATACTTTGTAGAAACACTTTTGGCTGCAATTATAGCAGAAAATCATTTTGAGTATGTATCTACCACCTTAAGTTTAGACAGTAAAACTGTCAATTTTTTAATACTTTATTGATCCCAAAGGGGAATTGTTGCAACTGGTATTAATTCAGATTCTTCAGAGAGTTATTGTAGATAGTGATGGCTGTTGGCACGAAAGATCTCTTGTAGTGGTCTGTATTACAGAAAATCTGAAGGAGGCTTTGGCCAGAGACGATCCTTTTTTCACAAGACAGTCTCGTGAAGAAGAGGGTGGTCAGGGTTGACCATTGCTTTCTTGATTTTTATGACGAATCCTTCTTTGAATCATCTCCTGAGGTTCCATCTCCCAAAAGAGTCAATTGGTCACACTGAATTTTATTTAAGGGTGTCAGAGTAAATGGGACTCAAACAGCAAAACACATAAATGTCCTTCCGTTTCACAATTACCCACTACTTTGTGGTATTCATAGTAAAATATGTTAAAGTTTGTGTAACTTGGGCACAAGGCACATTAATGACAACCATTAACCTTTAAGAGAAGCCCTAATAAAAGACGTGCGTATTTAACATTCTCAGGGTCAGAGAACCTCCAAACTCAATGGCAGTAATCAAACACATGATAAGGGTCTTATTGTTTTAGTTATTTGTGCATATGGCGGAACAGTTTTCAGAAAACGTTAAATTAATTGCAGAATTTCTCAAGAAACAAAACTGAGAGGGTGCAACCGGGTCATGCATGTCAAATTAGGACAGCAAGTCTGCACACTGGAAGTGTTGGAGGCAAACTGCTCCAAACATAACAAATGATGTAGTCTTTTAAACACATGTGGAATAATGCAAAGGGGAAATGGGGAAATGAATACCCCCCCCCCCCACACACACACACCAAAAAAAAAAAAAAAAAAAATTTAAGGGAAAAAAACGCCAAAAACCCTTTTTGG
>NW_015112993.1:313863-337204 GCF_001443285.1 Poecilia latipinna
AAACAAGTGAAAAAAAAAAAAGGGGAAAGAGGGAAAAAAAACCCCCCCCCCCCCCCCACCCCCACAAAAAAAAAAAAAAAAAAAAAAACTTCAGGAGAAACTGACTCATATCACTCCTTTGGGTGCCATAACACTTCATCCCAGATGCATGCATGCATGGTGGTTATTTATTAATAACTCAATAGAGCCCATGAATAGAGGATGCAGACTCTGTTCACCTTAGAAAGAAGTAGTAGTTGTTGTTTTCGGTGACGCTGTAGGAGAAGCAAGGCAAGTATCCCAGGCCACTGACGTTGAACCTGGAGCCGGCGGGGACCTCCAGCATGCTGCCCCAGGACTGGTCGCACAGCAGCTCGATCTCTGCGGAGAAGAGCAGGTCGGTGTCGTGCTGCCACGGCAGGTAGTTGTACACGCTGTAGGACTCTTTGTGCAGAGCCAGCACCTTGGCAAAGACGATGATCTCCGCCAGCTCAGCGCGACACGCTTCCGTCTGCGGTCTCCAGTCGTGGGGTAACTGACACCCCCAGCTCCCATCGGTGCCGCCAGCTGCCAAAAAAACCCCCAGAATAATCCACATGATGCGACGGAGAGGACACATCTGTCGCTCCGCTGGGCGCTTAAAGGCGCACAAGACTAGGGGTGGATGCAATTAAGTGGGGTGGGGTGGGGGGGAAAGGTGTTTCACATGTGTTTTCAGTTATGCAAAAAATAATTTTTCTCCAGATCTGTTGTCGGATTTTGCAAGATGAAGAAGCCCTGAAGATCGCTCCAGTCAGTGTAATCCTGCTAACTTGTCCGACCAGAGCTGCAGCCTAACCACGCCAGCATCCTCTGCAAGAAACTGCCCCTTACCTCTGAGACAAGGCGAGAAGCAAGGGAAACACGTTTGTGAACACATTTAATAAAAGTTTCTATAAATTACTATGTAATAAAAAAAGAGCCTATGCTATTCCCAATAGTTTAACATTATGTTAAAGGTAATTCATTTCAACAAAATCCTTAGAAAAATTTAAACATTAAACAATTACACTGATAAAATGCCGCTGGCGCCCTCTGATGGACATCTTGGAGAACGACAGTGGTTGGGTTAATTTCTTTGAGTTTTTAATGAAAAAAAAAACAACAACAAAAGCTTTCATAATAACGACAGTCATTTTTTCTTTTTATTACCGTTAATATCAATCAAAAATGAATGACTCTTTTAATATGGTCAGTTTAAGCCTAGTCTTGAAAATTTAATCGCTCTTAAAATATTTTGTAACAAAAAGATTTATATAAAACTAAAATAGTGATTTGGACATCATTAAGAAAATGTGTAGTTACAGTCATGTATCAATTATCATAGTGAAATATTAAAGAACGATTACATTGATGTAAGTCCGGTTTATACTTAAAAGCTTAAGTATAGGTGATTAAGAATTTTTTTTTTTTTTACAAAATTAAAAATGATCACATTAAGTCTAGTTTCTTTGAACTTTAGTTTAACTTATAATTTCATAATACTGAAAACATGTATTTACCACACTTGGTTTTTTATTCATATAATTACTCAACTTTACAAAGTGTTTAAACTAAACTCCAATTTACTTTCTTATTTAATTGTATAGTTTTTGTGTGGTTTGTTATTGTTTACTGCTTTCCAGCCTGTTGTTTCCTATCACTTTATTTTGGTCTGTTTGAAAAAAGCTCTGTAAATAAAAACATGGTTAATTCACTGCCCCTGCTCCTTTTGTCCTTGATGCCCCTAGTCCAATAAAAGTATTTCAAAAATGTTTTATTAAATAATTAATCCTTTGGCTGTAAACAATGATATTTAAGACATTTGGAATACCTCATGTGGAATTAAGAGTGATTTGCATTATGGATAGCTGAATTATCCATCTATTTGGACGAAGACTTTTTCAATTATGAATACTACCATGAGAAATCGTACACTATTAAATGACAAATCAGCCTGACATATATCGAGTCTCTTTTGGGAGAAGGCGAAGATCGAGAGGAGAGAGAAGAAGAAGAAGAAGAAGAAGAAGAAGAAGAAGAAGAAGAAGAAGCAGCAGCAGCAGCAGCGCTGATCCACGTCACGTGACTGGGAAAAGCATCCTTTTGGTCCATTTTGGATGTTCCCAGGATCTCCCGAGTAATCTAGGAAAATGACCAAACTTCAGTTTTTGAACGTCTTTCTGACTGAGCGTCTTATGCTTGCCGCACAGGAGATTTACAAGTCTGTCGAGGACACGATTTTGGAGTACCAGGAGGAGATCGCGATCAGGGAGAGGGAGAACGACCATCTGAGACGGAGGCTCCGAGACGCTGGGATAGAGATATGGCCAGGTTAGCTATTTTAAGGAGCTAACGGGGAAACTGTTTGCGTCGTTGCCACCAAGTCATGCTAAAGCTAGAGTTATTCAGACAAAGGGGGGATAGGCGTTTGGAACAAATGTCTAATTTATTAATACGATGCTGAAGAATAACCTCGCAGAACTGTTGTGGAAATCTCAGTGTTATTAGCTGCTGCTGAGAAGCGGCTAACATGTTAGCGACCTTTGTTCGTTAGCCAGTCAGCTAGCAGACATCCAGTTTAGACCTGACCGAGTGTAGTTTAACTCTTTCTTTGCGCTTTAACAGTTTATTTTAAATAACCCTGCATTAGTTCGGCATGCAGGGACACACAACAAGTGATGGCAGCTGGAAAAATGTTTTGAGACCTTCTTTGGATTTTTTTGGAACATAACAGTGCATCAATAGAAATTATTAGCTGTGCCTTTATTTCTTTTTTTTTGTTTGTTGTCTTGATATGTCTGCCCGCTCCCGGAAGCACTTTGGTGTATAGAACATGCTAATAAACGCATAAATAAAAACCACAACAAAGAATATTCAGGCTTGAAACAAAAAGACACTCAGCTGTTTTATATTTTTATCTAAAGAAACATAGTTAAATCTCGGTAGTAAGTTAGAGATGAGTTCCAATTTTTGATTTGAACCTAGTGTGGGCTAATTAATCACAATTTCAATTCACAAAAAGCAGACTTTATCTGCTTTTTGTCACATTGTAGTGTTTTAGATCATTAAACTAATTTCAGTTCCAAAGTTAACCAACCAGTTATTTCCAGAATAACTGGTTGGACCACCAATGGGAATAAGAAGTGCCCACAAGTCTTTGTGCTAACCAACTGTACTGTTATATTGCTGTGGAGGTGTGTATTCTGACTGGTTTCTCTCCAGACTTTGAAATCAATTGAAAGTCTCTTTGAATTAACTTCCTTTGCCTCCATGTGACATGTCCTTGGTTGCACAACTTTTATTTTCATCCTTTCCACTTCTTGCCTCTTTCCTTTCAGATCGCTCGTCCATGGCGCTGCTGGAGGAAGAGGACGGTGAGCATCCCCGTCGAGAGTGGAGTCCAAGTATGGGACATCAAGAGCGTATTCCCATTCAGATCAAAGACAAAAGAGACATGCGGCCCAACCAGGGAGAAGATCAGCTTCGAGGACATGGCTCCTGCAGTGCCGCAGAAAACATGTTCACCCCCCCACGTGTAGCAAACGAATACCCTCAGGAGGGTCCCCACACATCCGGCCTTCCTCAGAATCAGGGCCTGGAGAACAGGGAGAGGGATCCTGCATCTCGCAACGCATCGAGGCACGTGAAGGGCGAGAGCGGCGGCGGCGGCTGTCATAGAGGTGCCGCATCGTCCAGCAGCGGTGCCCAGCCTCTCGCGCCAGTCAACCCAAACTGCTCAAATGAGAACAACGTTGACATTATTGGAGTTGAGAACGGCGGACAGATGGGCGGCGCCAAAGGAGCGGTGACCGGCCCCAACCGAGGACAAACCCCTCTCATGAGGAACCAAGGGGCCAATGCCATGGAATGCCCCCATCAAAAATCTGCCCTGCAGGGCCACACGTCGTCGTTCTGCTGCAAAGTCTGCGGCGAGGCGTTCAGTCACGTCGGACACCTGCACGTCCACGTGCAGGTGCACACTCGAGAAAAGCCTTACCGCTGCGGAGTGTGCGGAAAATGCTGCAGCTCCTCCGGCAGGCTCCAGGAGCACCAGCGGAGCCACACGGGGGAAAAACCCTTCCGCTGCCAGATTTGTGGGAAGGGCTTCACTCAGATGGCTCACCTGAAGGTCCACATGAGGATCCACACCGGAGAGAAGCCGTACAGCTGCCCCGTGTGCGGCAAGTGCTTCAGCCGCTCTGACAAAATCAAAAGGCACCTTCAGACGCACAGTCGGGAGGGGACCTACTTCTCGGGGCAGTGATGGAAGGGGTTCACTTTGGGAGTCGTCGCCGTTGTTGTGGGAAAGTTTTCAATAAAAAGCTACATTTGCTGCCACTGACGAGGCATTTCTTCCTACTTCTGAGAACGTAGAAGTCCTGCTTCCGTAAAGAACACTTTCTAACCAAACTTGTAGTTTCTCACTTCCTTTATATAGTTTGTATTAGCCAGTTTAGTAACGTTCTTTACAGTGTTTTGTATTTATCATTACGTATTATTAAAGTAGACACAATTTGAATTATTAGCTGGACTTTTCAGGATTACGTAGTGTTTTTCCAGCCTTATGATTAGCATGGAGTCTTCCACACAAGCCTTGGAGCGGGGGACGTATCGAGAATGATCAGCACATTCAGTTTATTACCAGGTGGTCACTGTGTCCATGTGGCTGGAGCTGCAGACTACACATTTTCTTTGTGGTCATTCTTTTTGTTGGTTTTAAAATTAAGATTAAGCACAATTCTTAGTAATTTTTTTTTTTTTCAAAGTGTGTATCATGAAGCAGTACCGATAACTTAGAAAGTTTTGTTGAACGTTAACGCCATTCAGTGTGATTTTCTCAGTTGGACTTAATTCCGATTTTAATGTTTAGGAGATTTTAGTTTCGTCACACCAGTGTGATCTTGAGAACTTGGTTCAAGTGGATGGTAGTGCTGAAACAGTTCCCACCTCTGTCTGGTTTGGTTCATTTTCATACTGAAAGCAGACCAAACAACTTCATGCTGCAGCTGGTGAGGCGCCAACACAAAAAGGAGCATGTGGGTATGGCAAACCACTTAACATTTAATATAAAAAAAAAACCTTTTATCTCCAGTTATCATTTGAGTTACAGTCGCTCTAATTTAAATTTTTAGATATGAAGAATGATGCAGCTACAAAACTAACACATGAACGGAAAAGTCTCATTTTGTCACGATGAAAAAAATGCTTCGTTATTTCAAAGGTTAAAAACCTCAAACTAATGGAAAGACGACTGATTATGATTGTTGTATCTAACGTCTGACTTGACTTTCAAGTTTTGTTTCACTTTTGATCCCGTCTTTCTTCTGTCTCTTCAGTGCTGCTGCGTTCTTAGAGCAAATCACTGCCATCTCACGTGATCGGTGTCAAATCTAACGTGAGACTTCACCAGTAAAATAATGTGATATTGTGTGGAATGCCACTTGTTCTATCTCACTGTTATATTAGGAATGTATGGTGTTTTTTTGGGGTTTTTTTTGTTAATTCATAACATCTGCTGTGGTATCTTTGCTTGCAGATGCACAAATGAAGTTGAGCCAGACAGTATTAACAGAACCACTTGTCTATCAGTGCTAGGCGGGTAAAGGCTTAATGTGCACCAGTGTTTCCACAATGTGTGAAGTTTTTGGGGTTTGCATTTACTTTTTCGTGTTCACGTGAAAGCTGGGTTTTTACGAAATAATAAAAGTATTTTCTATTTACATTGCTGGGCCACAGAATTAAGTCTCCATTTACATCAGGACGTTGCATTACAGAGTGATATTTCGCTATAAAAAAAATAAATTTGTTTTTGTTTGATGCTGGAATAAGCACAAGCTGATTTGTATTGCAGATTTTAGCTAAAAGATGAACCAACCCAAACTTGGACATGAATGGAGGTTGTTGCCAGCAGAGTATTGCAGAGCCTCGTTGGTCGCTCATCTCCCCATGTGTGTAACAACTCGACAAATAGTTGCTAGTTTTTCACAACTGGCCAGTAGCTCATCACATGCTGTCTTCCTAGGGGGATCTTAGCTCCCCAGCACATACCCTGTACAGTGTTTTACCAATTAAATGTTATTTTCAAATAAAGTAATACCTGATCATCTGCTGTGAGTTTCTTGCATTATTGTAAAGAGTACCAAATCTGCAAATAGAGTCTTTTGAAAGAGTTTATAGCTACAGAGAATGTTAAGATTTCCCACCGCTATAAAATATGTTTCAAATAAAAAACCATTGTGGTGTGCATATGGTGCCTTGCAAAAAATATTTATACATCGTTGTATACTTTTTCACATTCCAACTACAGCGTGCGTTTGTACTGAAGAGTTTAGTGCATTTGTGTTCAGTCTCTGTGAGTCAACACTTTGTAGGATCAGATTTTACTGGCCAAGTCTTTTGGGGGTGTCTCAAAATGTTCAGATTTTGCCCTTTCTTTGCAAAACAGCTCACTGAGAAACAAAGATAAAATTGGGTGCAAGCGGACTAATTGCTAATCTGAAGACGTTTGATTGTGTTGGATTTGTTGTACGTGGTTTGCAATAAAGGCGACTGACTAGTAATTTAGAAAAAAATTGGACTTCTATTTCTTTGTGACTGTCTGCCAGATAAAATCATTGTAAAAGACATTTACATTTTGTGGTCTCCATGACAAAAACATAAAAACGTTCATAAGCCCTGGGAAGATCCTTTTTGTTTTTGTTTTTTACCCTGCAATGTATAATCCTCACTATTGCTCCTATTCAAGTTTTACTAATATAAGACAAAAAGCTGTTGCATTACAGTATCATACTTAATTCCATCATACTCAAAATATATCTGCAAAAGTCCTCAGCAACTCTGAGTGATTCAGTAAAAACCGACATGCTGCAAATGATTATGCAGTAACATGTTTACGTCTTTTGGGGGCACACTTACCACTTTAATTTAAGAACACTTGGCAGCAATTTTTCAAAGTAAAAACAACAACAAAAAAGAAGAAGACATGAGCTATGATCAAATTATGTGAATAAATAATACTGATATCCATGGCTTCTTTTACACTCGCAATGCCAAGGCTTATCAGCTGTCGCTTGAAAAGAGACTTGATGCATATATCACTTGTAAATAAATACCCTTCCTTGTGATGTTTATCAAAGTCAGAATAACAGTTCACCTGACTCCAACCCTGCAGACGTGTCTGCAGCCATTGTAAATGTAAGGGCGTTGTTCTCCTCTAAAATGCCACATCTTGTAAAGGTGCCAGCAGGAGACAGATTGGGAACACAGCAGTAAGGACACGGCGCCAGGAGACAGAGAGACGCTGAGCTACAGTGATTTCTTACATCATATTGGCTCACGATAACTTTCAAAGCAACAGCAACACACACATTGGAGTTGGATTATAGTATTTGTTTTTTTCCCCCCCACTAAATATATGCAAGATTTCAAATACGGTGAGCATTCAGACGGTTACTATTTTAATTTAATTACTTTTATGCTTGATTGTAATCGTGGAGATACCGTGAGGACATGTGTAGTGCTCAGATGATAAATGTCTCACTGAAAGATACTGAGTTCAGAACAAATGATTGTTTTGTTTTACTGAATGCGAGTAGTTCAGCGGTTGCAGCAAGTCATTGTGGGTGAGGCTGTTTGCATTTCAGCAGAGTTCTTGCGTTTAGTTTTCAAACAGAAAATGCAATTGCATTTGAGTGACTGATCACTTTTAGCAAAACACAATTCTTATTTAAACAGATAAGCAGCCAAGTTGGTATTTAAATTCATTATTCAAAAGCCCCAATTTTTTTTTTTTTTTTTGTTTTTTTTTTTTTAATTTCTCCAGAAAGTGCTCTCACAGACTCACTGGCAGCATCCCTCTGTCAGACAAATCAAATAGCTGACAATCTGGGTATTTTTTTTTTTTAAAGCTATGACCTTCCCCAATCCTAATTATTGGGCACAAAAACCGTTTGCTAATGATCCCAAACTGTGCTAGGACACCATAGGTGGGAGCAGCTAAGCAGCTGAAAGGTAATAACACAAAAATTATGTTAGGTAATGGAAGGAGACACCTTTAAGTTTTGCAGGAAATGTTTTGGGGGAGGCACTTTGCATGTTGAAGAGAATAATGATTTTACAGAAGGTGGGTGCATAAACAAACAACTGAAACAAAAGACAACATACTAGACAATACACTGCATGGGAAAAAAAAATGTCAGTGAACTGAAGCATCACAAAATCCAGGCAGATCAACAGCTAATTCCAGCGAGACTCTGGTGTCTTGTTCCTTATTGCATCATCATTATTTTTTTAGAGTAGAGCTGCTCTTCAATCAACCAAGCTTAGACACACACCAGCATCCTAATCAGAGGTTACTGATTGAATGAAGTGGTTGAAGAAGTGGAGTGTTTAAACGGGGAACGATTTTACAAATCCCGCCAAGAAATAAACTAATTCTGCTTTGGAAAACAAACCTCAATTTAGAGACAGATATTGATACTGATGTAACCCTTGGCTGTGAGAGTCGAGTCCTCGTTGTTCCCTGGACTCTGCGTTGTGTACTCTAAGGTTTTCGTCGGAAGGAAACAAGACTCTGACACACACTGCGGTTTGGGATCGTGGTTGTGACCGTTTATTCGGACCACCTGACAGCGATGCGGCTTCGCCCTTTAGAATGCAGAGCAGAAACTGCTTGTCAACTTTCATTAACGCAGTTATTTTTTTTCTTTTGATTTACAGATGCAGAATATATATATAAAAAAAGAAGACAAAATGATACAAAACTAACAATGATACAAAACTAACTAGCTGAACATTAAAAGTAACATTTTGTTACATTGAGGAGCTGGCGGTCAGTATTGCCTACCTTTAGAATGCAGAGCAGAAACTGGCCGTTGTATTACCAGCGCACACTAACGAATGCCAAGTACGGTGTCCTTCAGAGGACATACTCCACAAAGCTCCACAACACAAAGAGCAAATCCAACACTGACATGCGCCGACACATTCAAGCACTTCCCTACACTGATATAGAAGTATGTGTTTCTATGTATTGTGCAGAAGTATATTTTGTACAGATGTAGAATACACATTTCTAGAAATGTGTATTTTACCAAGGAGACTGAATATATTGGTGGAGAAACAACGCTACGTTGTAGGAAAACTGTTTATCTGCTGACGTCTGTGGCCATGCTAACTAGCCTGTGCATTTATGGCAGGCTCTGTTGTGGAGACTAGAGAATAGTAATGAGCAAGGCGGAGGGTGTAAGCAGCCTGTCCACCAGGATGACTGGCATCGCTAAGACCCTCCTCCTGGCTCTGATTGGTTGTTTCTGACCAAACTGTGTATTTCTGCACACACAGAAACATGATTACTTTGCCACAGATCCCATTTCTTGCAGCTTCTGTTATGCTTCTCTTTGACCGATCGATTTCCCCTCCTCAGAGAGCCACCAGCAGGATTATGTGTGTGGCCGTGTGATCCCACTGCTATCCCACTATATGTCACTGCCTCTGGAGGACTGTGGATGTGAAAGCACATATTGCTTTCCTGCAGGAGCTTAAGTAATAGGAAAGGTAATAAAAACCGTGGCTGCTGGACCAATCATCTCTCAGACTCTAAGTAAGACAGTCATTTGGAGTGGGTGTTCCAAGGACCTTCTGGGAACACTGAAGGATGTCGGTGTACTAGACTGAAATAGATGATTATTTTGCAGCAAAGAACAAAAAAAACAACAACAAAAACAAAACAACCTTCTCACTGAAAAGTAAATCTTGTTTTTATGTCATAAAAGGTCACATATACTGGAAATATAGAATATGTTTATGTTTAAGGCTGATTGCCAAATTAGGTTTCCTTAAAAGTCTCCAAAATATGCAATGTTACATGTAAAAGGATAGGGGGAAAAAAATTATTAGTGTGCCTTTAACAAATTATCATTAAAATACCAGGCTTATATAATAATATATTCCCCTTTTATTTGGATCTGATGAATCTTCTGCAAGAATGAACAATAATCTTAGAAGGTCAGATTTGACATTCAGGGCTTCCTTTGACAACGTCCCAAAGCGACATTAATGGAGAGACGCGCACTGTTGATGGTGATTATTCTCATCAGTGAATCCCAGAGAGCAAGATTTCCTCTCAAGAGATGACACAAATGTTGTGCTGGCACACCTGAAGAACTATTTGATGTGCTAATCACGATGTAAGTTACACATTAACCACACACACATTACATACAGACTGGCCTTTACAAACAATCCACATCAGAAAATGACTGTTTGCCTACATATGTGAGTATAGGAATCAATGTAGATGCATTTGACTCTCTAAGTCTGATGAAATTTGGGTCTTGATTCAATCAGTGAAAGGACAAGCAAAAGGTCAAGGACAATATTGGAACAGACAGTAGTTAGTTGTTTAAACTGATTTTAGGATTTGTCAAAAAATCTGAGGGATTTAGAAAAAAAAAATCTAGACTTGACTCAGGAAAGAGGTGGTTTTAGATAAAGTTGCTCGCAGAAAATTATTTTGCTTAAAGTAGCATTTAAATCTCCCGAGTTTGACGCACAGTTACATTTCCACAGAGTCGCTGTTTTCTACTGTTCACATGTTTTAAGCATAATGTCGTCTTCGCCCTTATCATATTTATGTTGTGTCAGTGTAATCTGAGTGATAAGTGGTGGGCATGCTTTTTATGGAGACATTTCTGTAGTGTCTTCACTTCGTCTTTAGGAGCATCAAAGCATTTAAAGTGAAACAATGTGTAAAGCAGCTTGTGCTCATGAATGACTGCAGCATCGGTTCTGTAAGCCCTGTTGTGTGTAACCACAAGTATGTTCTGTGAGCGATAAATGAATGTAAGATGCAAAAACCCTATCCTGTGTTCAAACAGAAAAAAAAAAAATCCTGTTTCATCTTAACTCCGTTTTGGCCTCCTGATAGATTTTTAAATTTATGATTACTTTCTTGCCACCTCACCTCCACTGCTTCTTCCCAGAACACCATTTCCATCACCTCGACCTCCCACTCTTACTGTCTCCTGCAGCCTGACGTTCTCTTGGCCTTGTCATCCTATTTCACAAGGATCTTTGCAAAGCTGATGGCTGCTTCGGTGCTCGTACGCAGCCGTAAATCTCCAGGGTTTTATGCACGGTTATATTTCAAGGCCTTCACTTGAGTGTCTGTAGGCTTTTCATTTTGTTGGTGGTGATTGGCGATAAGTGAGAAAATAAATTGCCCTGTTTTGGGACGCTCTGGGGAACGGCAAACCAACACCTGGAGGCAAAGAATAAGAGTTTGATAAGATGTTGAAGAAACTAACTTTTATTTTCTGTTAAAAACACCTGCAGAGTGACTGAGAGATCTGGCTCACCAGATAGCTGCCTTACCAAGTTTTGAGCTGAACAACAGAGAGGATGTTGTTTGACTAATACGTGTGCATGTCGAGGAATTATGATGTCATATGATGTAAGTTTATTTGAGGAACACATTTCAAGTTTACTGTTTACTTTGGTGATTGGTGACGACTGGTGCTGCAGGTTCCCCCACACCACAGCTGCATGCACACATACTTGTGCATGCAGCTGTGGTGGCAGATGTTTATGTTAAATGCCCTGTCAGATGCAACCGTCCTCATAAGCAACAAGTTTTCACCCTTCTCTCACCTCTCTGCTAAATGCAAACTTGCAAATGTGGCCACAACCACAGCACTTTTATTCCTCTTTGGTGACTGGTATTCATTCTGACAGTGTACACTCTGTGTTCACAGTAAAACATGCCCAAAAGCAATGGAAAAAAAAAATCATTAAGCTTAAACGAAAATATGTATAAATCTACATCTTTTATTGTTTTGTCATATGGCTGACCTCCGAGGTTGCCCTGGGCAGTGAGCAATGTTACCAGTTTCAAAACGAACCACTAAAACCACAGCAAGACTTGAGAGAAACTCATCCATGTGTTTCTCTTTAGTTACAACTTCCAGAAAACTGCAAGACAGCTGAAACTCTGAGTTCCTCTAAATCAAGACTAAAAATCCACCTGAATTGATTTTTGAATCGTAATAAGTGGAAAATTGATCGACATATTCGACATGCATTAATGACGCTGATGATGGCACTCATCAAAATGTAATGTTTGTCACTGGCTGCGTGTTTTTTTCATGACTTTTTATTTTTGTGTTTTTAATGACTTAAAGCGCTTTGAATTGATTTAAGTCTGTTCAAATGTAAAGCAGAAATGTGTTGAAAACATTCAAATAAACTTGATTTATTGATTAAATATAGCAGCTTTACAAAACGTAGAAGATTCACAGCAAAACAAAACAAAACAGAACAACAAAAAAAACAAAAACACAACTGAACTATAACGAGAGCTGCTACACAAAAAGCATAACAGCATTATAATTGACAACATCTGCTTCTAACCCGGCTTAATTTCAACCTTCACCAAGATCAAATTTGTTCTGCAACTAAAACAAACTACTTCCCTTCGCCATCAATTACTCCTTCAGCATTTCATCAGCCTTAGAAGTGCTGCGAACTCATTAAAGACTCCTAGATCTGCTTCATACTGTTGCTCACTGTTCCACAAGTGCACCCCTGCTGCTGTTACATAATCATACAATGCAAAGCATGGTGGTCATTGTTTCCTAGATCTTTTTATGGCCTTTCTGCTCCACTGGACGGTTTTAAGTGGGGGGACAACGGGAGGGACGAGAGAGAACAACCAGGAGTTTGTGAGGAGCGTGCATTAGTCAGAAAGTCTCAAGTCTGCAGAGTTTTCTTCAAATGAAAACTCTTTTGAGATCAAAAGAAAAAAGGGTTTTTGTTAAAAACATAGTCAAAAGTTTTAAATCGAATACGTGTGTCACATTCCTGGGAAGCTTTAACAATAACACTCTTAATCTACAACTTGTTTTTATTTGATGCGGTTACTGTTTCACACAATTTCTGGGTCAGACACGCAACAACTTCTGTGCGGAACTGCTGAAAGCTGTCCGAATGTTTAAAACGGCGTCGTCTTCCTTTGCTGCCGGAGGAACGTCAAAAACCTCCACCAGCTACTCTGCTACGCGGAGTGAAGACAAGAAGGAGGGGAAGGAAACAAATGAAAGAGTGAGAAAACCACAGGTTGCTGGGCTTTATATTTTATGAACCTGATTCTAGGTGAGTTGTTATAGCTGAAGATTTTTACCAACACTTCTGCTCTTTTGATCCCGGTGAGGCAACCAGGTTTTGAGGGGAGCAAGCTTTCGAAACCACATAAGGATCAGGAGTGCCTCTTTCGGCTCCCTGGAGTTCCCCCGTTGTTTCCACCAGTCTAAATTATTCAGTATTTTTAAAAAAAAATCAATAATATTAATTTCTAAACCCATTACATGTTAGTAGCTTAGCTCCAGGAGGAGAGAGAGAGAGTGAGAGAGAGAGAAACATTTGTGCCATTATGTTTCAAAATGTTTGGACTGAAACCTATAAAGCAGCATTTAAAAGATAACGAATAGCGGTATAGTCTTCAAATTCATTTTTTTTGGCAATTTTTATTGCTCTTATTATAGAATTATTAAGTCAGGAAATTAATGTGAGCACTTTATTTTTAGTGTTTAGCCATTCTTGTAAAAAAACACTGGTTCTCTGCTGGTGTAAAGTCTTTTAATCAGGCTCAGAAAGTGAGTTTCAACTAGTTTTACAATGTGTGTCTAAACAGACTAAAGCATTGCTTGCTTAGAAACTGATTTAAAACAAGCGATAAGATCAGTCAACTTCATTTAAATATATATTTACATATCATAGCTGGTCTTTGTTTTACTGGTCTCTGTCAAATTACCGTCTTGTGTCTTTGTCTCACAGAACTGTGCTGTATGATTTTCAGTTGCTTCATTATGCCAGATTCATAGGATGTCTGGACACATTTATTCTACAATTATAAGCAAATAAGTGGTCAAACTAAATAATGTATTGCCATAAAGCCTATCGTGGCTATATATATATATATATATATATATATATATATCCATCCATCCATTTTCTGAACACCCTTGTCCCTCAGTGGGGTCGGGAGGGGTGCTGGTGCCTATCTCCAGCTAATGTTCTGGGTGAGAGGCGGGGTACATCCTGGACAGGTCGCCAGTCTGTCGCAGGGCAACACAGACACACAACCATGTGCACACACACACACACACACCTAGGGGCAATTTAGACAGACCAATTAACCTAACAGTCATGTTTTTTTTTGGACTGTGGGAGGAAACCGGAGTACCCGGAGAAAACCCACGCATGCACAGGGAGAACATGCAAACTCCATGCAGAAAGACCGGGGCCGGGAATCGAACCCAGAACCTTCTTGCTGCACGGCAACAGCTCTACCAACTGCGCCATATATATATATATATATATATATATATATATATCAATTTAAATTATTTCATTATAATTTCACTTTAGTTAGACTTTTTGAAGTCTTTTTCATATATTAGTACCAATTGACTGAGTAGTAATGAAATTTTCCTATATTGCCTGAATTTATCAGAAAGTAGGCCATGCCATCAGTTTCACTATCACTTACAAGCTAGTGAATCTTCATCAGCACAGACAGATCAGTGGCACTGTGTTTCATGAGATTAAATTCACAATGAGTTAATTGCCAAGATATGTGAATAACATTTGTTTAGATGTTATGCAAAATACTGAGCTGCAACACTTTTTCTGCAGAATTTTATTTTTTATTTTTTAAATCTGATGCATCTGTTGTAATGCAGGAAGTTTATTCACCTGAGTGAGACGTGAAACTGAGATGCAAGGCAGATCCAAAATCGTGTGACGGAGGCATAATGATGAGAGTTATGAAGATGAGAAGTTAATGGGATGTGAGGAAAATAAAGTTTAACATAATCTCAGAAAAAAAATCCATTATAGAGTAAGACGGCAACAAGTTTGGTAAGTTAAAAAAAATGTCACGCTTATGTTTCTTTTGGTTCTGAATGATGCTGAGCACATTGGACTCATTTGGTATACAGACAAGCAATTTTCTGTTAAATTACTTTGGCGGGGGGGGAAAAAAAATGTTGAATTTTAGAAAACTCCACATAGTCTCAGAGCTCCCACAACGTTTAGTCAAGTCTGTCACTTTGGATGGGCATTCACGTTGTCAGAGTGACGCTTAAATCTGTGAGTGTCTCAGTTCGTTTCCTCAGAGACAAGCAGTCAGTCAGAGCTGAGTGTTTCTACATGGTCACACGGCTAAACCAAGGCAGTGTTGAAAAAGATACGCTGTGTCACACATACATAGCTGTCCACACTAACAAGATGTCACCTCAATTTTTTCTTTGTGAATTAATGTTATGAAAGACAATTGCTATAATTCTCTACCAAGTAGCTACTGGTATTTCCTTTTATTGATATCTTTAAACCCTAAAAAGTGGATCAACTTTGGTTCACGCTCTGCAGCAGTGATACACATCAATGCTGCATTGACTTTGGATGAGCCATGGCAACACCTATTTTAGCCATTATTTTTTGTAAATGTGCAGCATTATTGCTTAGCCTAATATGGACCAACCTCTTATTTGACTCTTGAATATTCTGATGAAGAGATTAATTCATATTTGTATCGTTGTCTTTGTCTCATGCTGAAGGTTAATTAAAGCCAACTTCTGTGACAACTGGAAACTTTTTTTTTTTTTTGCAAAACGTATTCACTTTCACCCAGATAGTTTTCTTGGCATCAGTTCAAACAAAAAGTAATCTAAAGGCAACATGAGTCTTTTTCTTTGTAGTGGAAAAACTGGGGAGTAATTTTTTTACAATATGATCTTTCATCTGTAGATGATTCACAAAAGCAGATTGCATGCAGATGTAAACACACTCTTCAAGGCTCGCAGTTTTGAGCAATTTGTCCTATTACTTCATGTTGCAGTTGTTCTCTCTTCTCACTCAACACAGCAGGCTCACTGCAGTGATGAAAGAGGTAGACAACAGAACTTACAAAAGGCAAAGCTTAAAATTCTGGAGGAATACAGAAATATAAGGTTTGCCTTCTGAATAAAAAAAAAAGACATTAAACTTAGACAGTTTGTCTGCTTTGAGAAATTATTTTTAAGAATATCAGGTAAACATCAGTGGAAGTGAGGAGTGATTATAGAAAATGTGACACTCCTGACCATTTTTTTTGTCATAGCAACCCACAGCAGCACAGCTTGCCATTTCTTCCTGTTGTATTCTTCTGCATCTCCCAGCTTGTAGCTGGGGGATGCAGGATAGAAGCAGGAGAAGCTTTCAGCAAACAACATCAGTGTAGAATCTGAGAAGAGCTACAAAGAGTTATTTTTTGAGAAATTTTAATTGTAGACCTAGTTGAACTATGTCGGTAGAATTTTTATGGAGATTTTATCCCCCCTTCGAAGCAAGTTTACTTTCAGTATAGCTGTGAAGTCAAGATGATATGACTGTAAAAACATCCCATTTTACTCAGTTATTAGCCAGCTCAACTAAAATATATTCAATTCAGTTTGAAATACTCAAATTAAAAGAAGCAAGCTATGAAAACACGAGGGTTCAAATTTTACTTTTATTCTTTTGTAACTGTTAAATTACTCTCTCAAAACTTCATACAAGTGGCTTTATGTCTTTTCGAGAGAGACATAATTGCTGATGTCTTTTTTTCTTGACATTGAACTAAAATACAGGATAATACTGCAAAGATCAAATTCCCAAAACTGGGGTTTTAAAGATGTGACCACATGTTCTTGAACTGAGGAAGTGCATTTAAATAACTGGAAGCACCCTATCCTCTTATTTCTTGTGGAATCTGTAAAGACAAGTTGAGTTGTGATTGAATTACTTTTTTGTCTTTAATTAAAACATTTCTTTGTTTGGTTAAATAAATTACATGATATATCATGCAATTTCTTGTTGCTTTCTTTTCTTTTTTTTTTTTTATTTAAGGCTTTATATGCTCTAGCAGCCTTCATTTGAGTGGTTGGACCAGAAAGTGAGAGAGGCGGAAGACGTGGTAAAGGTCATCGGGTCAGGGCTCAAAGCTGTGACGGAAATGTCAAAGACTAAGGCCTCCGTACGCGGTTCGTACATTACTCATGTACCACCACAGCATCCCAGCTGAGCTGTCATTTTGCACAATTGTAAAGAACTGTTTTGTATGATAAGTTTAAGGCATTTACGGAAGCAACCCTAATGTCAAAACTGAACCTCAAAGTTGAAACATAATATATGCTTTAATTCACCAATCCAAACACAAGATTAATGCTAAATCAACTTTACCCCCTTAATGTGATGGTTAAAGCCCCATTATGTTCTCTACATGGTACATAAAACCCCACAGTTTTGTCATTTGCTGCAGCAGGACTGCTGTTACGGATACAATGACCTACCTGGGGATAAAGAGACATCATTTTCAAAAGCTTTGCATCACTGCTGTATATTGTCAATGCATAGCACTGGAATGAAGCAGACACAGAGCTTTCTAATGGTTTGGAAAAGCATAACAATCATAACTCCCTATGGGTAAAATGACATTCTCAGTAGAAAGCGGTGCTGGTTAATGGAAGAGAATCAAAACATTTGGAGGCGCAGGAGGCGAGGACAGAGGGAAAATTCACTATAAACGTTTTTGGTTATGCAACAACATTTAGAGGTTCTTAAAAAGATACTGAAAAGACAACCTGATACAAAGAAAAACATGATTTTTCTCTTTTGTTTTTGAAAGGTTTAAATAGGATTAATTTAATTTTAAAATTCTAGCTGATTTCAGCTTCCTAAAACAGCTTAATTTGGCACGTTATAAAATTTTCACTACTGATAAAAATCTAGTAAATTCAAATGTAGGATGCAATTTGGTAAAGTGCCTTGATTTTGATCAAAAGGTTCATATTAAAAAAAAAAAACTTTTAAAAAATCGAAAGTGTTAATTTTGGCTAAAAATTGTCTCAGGAATTAATCAAAATACATCGGTTGAAACAACAACAACAAAAAAAAAACAAAACATTGATTTATATTTTAATTCTGTTAAAACAATAGCAACACTTTTCTTACATTTTGTATGTCAATTTTATTTTAACCAGGGCCCTGAAAGAAAGCGGGTTTTCTTTGGATTCCTGTTAAGAGTCAAAAAAATATAGAGTTTCTTAATGATGCAATCTGTTTTGTGAAGTGCACCAGACCCTCCCGCAGAAAAATGTCTACACAGCAGGACTCTGCCACCCCTGTAGTTCACAGTCAACAGTGATGGTATTCTCAGGCTTTTTCTTCCAAGTGTAATGACGGTCATGATGATCTGCAATTTTACTTTCATCTCCCAAAAAAAAATTAATCATGTGTCCTTTTCAAAGGTCTGGCTTTTTCTGAACTGTGCATGCCCATCAATGATTTGTTTCACTGTGGATAATGACATTTGTGTATCAGCTTCAACCAGCATCTTCACAAAGTCTTTTCCTTTGTTCTGAGTTTGAGTCGCACATTTTCACCCCGAAATAGTTTATCTCCAAGACACAGAACCCATCTCTTTCCTGAAATTATGAAAACTGGACATACAAATTGGCATTTATACTCGTCTGATTTCATTCATGGTCTTTTGTCTGCGTTTAAATGAGCTGTTTTAAATTGAAATATCAGAAGCTTACGAAGTCACGCGGGCCTTTCCAAATGTGATGAAAAAAATTCTCATTATTGTGAGATTTAGCAAAGAGAAACGTAAGAGAGGCACTGTCTTGTTCTGTTAATGCTGTTCTGCTCTGTTCCACATATGTCATCTCCTGTGTGTCTGAATCATCGCTTGAGCTCGAGAAGAGAATCATGAAGTAACAGAAAGGTTGAACTATGCAAAGAAAGGGGTGACCAGCAGAGATGGGAAAGGTTAATTAAAATTGACTGAAAAGTCATGGAGATGAGCACAGGAAGACAACCACCAGGAAATGTTTGTTTACCTATAAGCCTTTATTCATGTATTGATCAAAATATGGTTCATGGAGTCATGAGATATTTTCTTTTTTACACTTCACCGAACTGACAGAATAGAGCAAAGAGATCACAGAGGTGAGATCATAGAAGACATTTACTTACAACAAACTTTAAAAAAAAAAAAAAAAGACAAAGAAGACTCCTTTCCTTCTCAGCAGCAATAGTGTTTCTAATCAGTTGCTTTAATTGCACCTTGTTTGAGGTCACTGGTTCTCTTTGAGATGTTAATGTGTAATCATCTCTGACAAGATCTCAGGCCGATATGAAGGGAAAGCATCAGACACAACAGTCACTTACTCTTTCTGATTACTTCCCACACTGAAACATGGTCAATGCACCCGCCTCCTTATGAAAACACATTTTAGATGAAACAATTCTTTTGCAAGGTCTTGGTAATTTTAAGATGTGCTGATTTAACAGCAGATGTGGGGTTAAGAACATTTAACACATCTGTTAAAACAACAACTTCCGTTTTCATTTTGCTAAAAGTCATATAGGCATCGCATGTGAATGAAGATGCACCGGTCATGCAGACGAATGCTTTTGCAAAATCTAACACTATAACCCATATACTGCATCTCTTCCTTCCTCTTCCTGTTTCCTTTACTGACCTTTGCTTTTAATAAAGGTTACCAGAGCCAAAGACTCCTAAAAACAGAGATGAAGGAAATGCTATTTGCATATGCAATGAATAATAAAAACAAATACGTGCAGGCTTATTATTATTTGTTTACTAAACTACTTTTATTTGTTTACTTAACTGTATGCCACTTTGTGTTAATTGATGAAGTAAAATCCCAATTAAATATGTAATAAATATTGACTCTAGCATGGCAAAATGGCAAAATAAATTTGCTGGATGCTGTTGCAAGACAAAATACATAAAAAATAGACAATAAACAAATAAAAATAAAAACTCTCAAGTTAACTTCATTGAACAAACCAGAATGATTTATGTTTTTTTTTTTTTTCTGCTTTATTGATGTTCTTTTAGCTTTTAGACCGTAAACTATAACAGTTAAAGAGTTAATGTCAGATGGTTTAGAAGATAATGGATATAATTTGAGTATTTAATCAAACATTAGTGTATCAGGCGTTTGGTTTGAACAGGTAAAGGTTTGATTGCGGTGTGGGAATAATCTCCCTCTGAGCATGCTAACCAGCCTCAGTGTTTGTTAGGAACATGTCAACTGAGTTCACACCTCTCAGCTCCTCTCCTGGTGTGAACAAGAGGTCTTTGGAAGTGTGTCTTTTTTTTCCGCAGTTTATTTCACAGAGCCCAGTGGACCTGGATGACCTCACCATCAGTCTGCACCATCTCAGCCCCGTAAACAACAATCCAGCTGACAAGTGGAAGTGATAAGCTCCTAATGTGGGTAGTCGTTCAGCAGGGGTGGGTGAAAGTAGTTTAAAATTCTTGGAGGTTTTATGACAAAAGTATATATATATATATATATATATATAACTAAAATTGGCAGATTATTACATATACAAAATTATTTCTTTGTAGCTTTTCTCCAAGCAAGCAAAATTTCTTGTCACAATTAACAACAGCAGCAGCAAATGTTTGTAAGTTACATTTAATTTTACTTTTAAGATATTTTTAAGTCAAGTATGATTCAAAATTTTAAACCTGATAGAATTGTCATAAAGTGTGCTTTTTGGTGGTGAGGATTGACGCAGAGACCCAGGTTATGGTGAAGATGATGATGAGTTTAATGATGAAGATGCTCTAACAGTCCAAAAAACAGGCGGCACGGCAGAGAAGTTAGCACACAGCTAAATACCTGTAGCAACTGACAACAAGGACTTCACAGTTCAACTGTGCCGGCAGACGAACAGACATTAGACAAGGACCCCACAAGAGACAGAGACAACAGGTGGGACTAAATACACACAGGGGTAATCAAGGGAACGAGACACACCTGGGAAACAATCAACGGGGAAGACTCAGAGACAGAGACTCACAAGAAGGAAACTGAACACAAAAATCTCCAAAAATAAACACACAGAAACACGATCATGACAAGAATGATGAAAAATCCCACTTAAATTAATGGTTTTAATATACCATTGTCAATCTAAACTTAATATTTAACCATTAAAATCCCTGTTTTAATCCCTAGCCTCCTGAAATATACCCTTCTGAAGTCCGCCGTGGCGCCTCGAATGATTAAGTTGCAAAGGGTTAATAGTTTGAGTCATGCGGAACTGATTTGACCGTTTCCATAGCAACGATCAGAAGCAAGACATTCCCCCAGAACTACAGAGACTCATTGTGGCTGTGACCTCATCTATGACAGAGATAAAAAAAACATCTGAGGTTATGTATGCTTGGATCTCAAAACAGGAGGTTATATACAAGCAGCTCTTTGATTGTTAGCAGCGTGTTGGACAAATATTTTGACAATGGAACAGATTGCAGTCAAGACCATGTTTTTTCCCTTGACATATGGAGCAGGTTATTTGATAACGACAGGAGAGAGGAAGCTTTTTAACAAGATACTTCCTGGGGTCACGTTTGACATCAGTAGTTACAAAGATGAGAATGAGTACGATGAATTTGATGCGTATCTTTTCAAACCTTCCCCAACTGTGAAGCAAACTTCACAGCAATGATGAGCCACAGCAAACAGAAGGATCACTCAGGTCGGTTTGATGGAGAGAACGTGAATGAAGGGAACGATTTCTCCAATCATCCTAAAGTGCACAGATTGAGAAGGGTTGGAGTGACAAGGAGGAAAAAGCGGCGTCCAAAATCTCAAGACTGGACCCATCAAGAGAGATCTGTCCTAGGGAACGATTTCTCTAATCTTAAAGAGCAAACTTCCCCAGGAGACCATTGTGTCTAAAAGCTCAACCTCTGCTCTAATGATAGCGGCATTAGAAGACTGGACCCATCAAGAGAGATCTGTCCTAGGGAACAATTTCTCTAATCTCAAAGAAAAGGAGCAGTGAAAAGGAGCAAAACGGAATTAGAAGACTGGACCCATGAAGAGACCGCTGTCTCTTCATGGTTTGATTTTTCCCAACTTCCCTAGGAATAAACATGGATACAGATATGGATATGGATGGATATGTTAATGAACAGTGAAAAACTTGTGAAAAGTGTAAGGGAGTTGTAATTACAACTGTCCATCCATTTTCTTCCTCTTGGTTCGGGTCGCGGAGGTAGCAGCTTCAGAAGGGAGGTCCAGACTTCCCTCTCCCCAGCCACTTGTTCTATGACCTCTGGGAATCCCAAGGAGTTCCCAGGCCAGCCGAGAGACATAGTCCCTCCAGCATGTCCTGGGTCTTCCCTGGGCTCTCCTCCCAGTGGGACATGCCCGGAACACCTCACCAGGGAGGCGTCCAGGAGGTATTCTGACCAGATGCCTGAGCTACCTCAACTGGCTCCTCTTAACGTGAAGGAGTAGCGGCTCTACTCTGAGTCCTTCCCAGATGACCGAGCTTCTCACCCTATTTCTAAGGGAGAGCCCAGCCACCCTGCAGAGGAAACCCATTTCGGCTGCTTGTATCTGGGTGCAGCTAGAAGCTCACCGTTTTATTGGTGAGCGAGGCAGATGCCTTTATAGTTGGGCAGGCCGTTGCAAGGTGCGTGTGTCTTTGTTTCTCCCACTGTTGCTACAATCGGCAGCTACATGTTGGCTTGTGTGTTTGATCGGCTCGTCTGAGATCGTAAGCGCCGGTTTTGCCATCAGTGGCTGGGATCGTGGTTGATTTGTTGGGTGCTACACCTATCGTGCATTTCTGCAGTGTTGCTCTGCTCAACAACCTCCAGCTTGTTTGGGCCGCTCTCAACCAATGCTGTTGCTGGTTGGGCAGGCTGTGTGGGCGGGGCATTACTCCTCTGGCCCCATGGACCTTACCACAGGGGCTGCGTTTCATTGGCTAATGCCCATTTTACGTCACAGCGCAGCTACCACGTGTGTGACCGTCTCACAAACACAAGCTACAGTAGTAAACACATGCTAATGTACATTGTGGACTAGCAGACCGGCAGAAAGTTTTTGTGTCAGGACCCGAAAAACAATGGTTCTCCACTGTCAGTGGGGAATCTGTACAGGAGATGTCAGGCATCCTGATCATATTTGTGGAAATAAAATTCACAGATTTCCCAAATCTGATGCGGAATGCCTTGCTTGGATCAAAGCTTGTGCACGACCGCATTTTCAGCTCAACCATCGTCAGATCAATAAAAACAAAGGAGTGTGTGCTGGTGTAAGTATTATTGCTTTGCTTTCTTTGTGTTTAGTGAATGGGGATATTTTGAGTGATTGTTTATCCATTTGAGATTCTGCTTTACAGCTTCAGTAATAAAAACATCCATTATGAAAACCTTTTAGCTAAGTACAGCATAATGGCAGTACCGATACAACTTCTACACCTT
>NW_015112993.1:339485-343935 GCF_001443285.1 Poecilia latipinna
GGTTAGGCTGTGTTTCCTCCCCTGGGTAAGCTACCTGCTATTTAGCTTTTGATTTCTTTTATCTGGATCCACCTGTAATGGGTTTTCTGTTTCAGGCACCTGATTGTGTTTGGAGCTGCAGCGATTTGGACGCTCTCTTGTCTTCCTGTTTGGGCCACTCTCAACTAAACCTGTTGCGGATTGGGCAGGCTGTGTGCGCGGGGCATTACTCCTCTGGCCCCATGGACCTTACCACAGGGGCTGCGTTTCATTGGCTAATGCCCATTTTACGTCACAGCGCAGCTACCACGTGTGTGACCGTCTCACAAACACAAGCTACAGTAGTAAACACATGCTAATGTACATTGTGGACTAGCAGACCGGCAGAAAGTTTTTGCGTCAGGACTCGAAAAAGAATGGTTCTCCACTGTCAGTGGGGTATCTCTACAGGCGATGTCAGGTATCCTGATCGTATTTCTGGAACTAAAATTCACAGATTTCCAAAATCTGAAACGGAATGCCTTGCTTGGATCAAAGCTTGTGCACGACCGCATTTGCAGCTCAACCGTTGTAAGATCAATAAAAACAAAGGAGTGTGTGCTGGTGTAAGTATTATTAATTTGCTTTCTTTGTGTTTAGTGAATGGGGATATTTTGAGTGGCCCTGCGGCAGACTGGCGACCTGTCCAGGGTGACCCCGCCTCTCGCCCGGAACGTTAGCTAGAGATAGGCACCAGCACCTCCCAATCCCTTTTGAATTTTGAAGCTTGAAATATTGTAAGGTCTTAAGGAGGCCTATAATGGGTGAACAATGACCCCCAAGGCTGAAAAAAAGTCAATAATAAACACATTCATGATGAAAACCTTTTAGCTAAGTACAGCATAATGGCAGTACCGATACAACTTCTACACCTTGAAGCCTGTCTGTTACACAGTCTTACGTTAGCTGAACAGATCAATATGCAATGTGTACCGTATCTGACATACATTAAAGATTTTATTTTACCTGAAAAGGCTTTTTACGAAACTGTAATCGTGTTAGCCACGCTAGCACCGAGTACAGTGTATCAGGCCTAGGCACACTCAAACATTTGCCAACAACAGAAATCACTGATTTCAAAAGTAACCCTCAAAATCATGAATGCTCGACTTACCCAGCCTTGCAAGAACAATAGGCATCAGTGATCTTGTCCACAGCTATTTTTATGTTGAGGGTGTGAGGATCTGCTGTTTTCCTCATCGTCAGGTAGCATTTAGCTGCCACGCGCACAATGTTGGAGGCATCGCGTGGCTCAAACACCTTGATGTCGTCCATAAAAGATGACATGAACTTGTTGGTTCCCCTGTCCATTGTCGTGGCTGATATTTTGTGAAAATCCGGGAGAAATGCCACACTAATCGACTCAGAAATACTCTGCAGAGAGTCAATCGAAATGAAAGACGTAGAAACTAAGCTCCGCGAGGCTTCGTTTGTGAGACATTTCGAGGGCGTTTCTCGGCGGAGCTCGGTAAGGTCCATTGAAGGGCATTTGGAACTGGATTTGTTCCATTGTCTGAAGTGTTTTCTTTTACAGTTTGTATTTGTTGTGCGTTATTGAAGTTACTAATTTATTTTTGCATTGCATGTTTTATTTCTTTTGGAATAATTGAAATAGTCATTTGTTTCACATGTTCCAGGGACCGAGTAGTAGGCCTGAAGCCTCGTTTTTAAAAAGAGAATTGTTTTAAGGAAATTGTTTAATAAAATATTGTGCACTGCTCAGTCTGTTCGGGTGTATCTTGTAACTTTTAAAAAGATCTCCTCCACCTGCTGGTCACAATAAACATTCAGTCCGTTACGATATCAGGGTTTTAGGCTTGATATTTATTTTGCGATCATTAATAAGCGCTCCCCTGAACACAGCGGAGGTTGATTAGTTAATTTTAAACTCCTGCTCTGCTAGTTATTTTGGTAATAGAACTGAAATGCACAGAATTGCGCAACACCTGGTTGACTGGTTGAAACGATAATTACTGATATTATTGTTGTTGGGTCATTAATTTGAACACGTTTAGTTGATTTTTCATTGTTGTTGTTTTAATAAAGTTACGAACGTTTTTAGCCAGTCAGAGGAGGACGTGCTGGTCTCAGCGTCCTGGTGGCGTTCAGTTTGTCACCTAATGCCGAGATCGACTCAAAACCTTCCGCGATCCACGTGTTGCACCGCTGCTCTAGCAAAGCACGAACAGTTCAGAAACAATATAAAATGGGAAAAAAGCTATTAACGTGTTTTAGATTGTTCTTGAAAAACTAATCAGTCACGGCTGATGTGTCGGTGTCAAACTTTGAAGTTCATTGAAAAATATTTGCATTAAAAAGTATTCAATTATTCTCCCAAAATATAAAGGTTTGAAGTTTGTTTTTCACATTGATTCTGATTTCAGATCATTTGAGGTTGTTAATTTTCAGTTTTGTGTTTCTGTTAGATGCCTTTTGCGTTTGTTTCTGTGTTAATTAAGCCACTTCCTCTCAGCTCGTCAGTTCAGGTTCTGGGTGCTCCTGGTCAGTCTCACCTGGTTCTCATCCACATCCCCAGCAGCTAGCAGGGACCTTGTTGGTTCTGGTGTCTCTCATCTTCCTCTTAACAACACAGATTTTCTACAGTGTTTAGGTCAGTGGAGTTTTCCTGGCTAATCGAGAACGGGGACACTATGGTCATTGAACCAGCATTTGGAATCTCTGACAGTGCCAAGTCCTGCTGGGAAGTAAAATCAGCCTCTTCATTAAGCTTGTCAGCAGAGGGAAACATGAAATGCTCTGGCGGACTGCTGCATCGATTGTGGATTTCAGAAAACACAATGGACACTGCTGGTCGACACCAGCAGATTACATGTCACCTCAAATCATCACTGGACTTCAAGCAACGTGGATTCTGTGTCTCTCTGCTCTTCCTCCAGATCCTGGGAAATTGATTTCCAAATTAAATGCAAAACTTTCATCTGAAAACTGGACTCTGGATCATTGCTTAACGTTGCAGCTCCTTTCCTTCTCCGTCCAGGTAAGACACCTCTGACGCTGTCTCAGGAGTGGCTTGACAAGGGGAGTATTTGTGTATGTGAGGCGGCTCTTAATATACCGACTCCTGCTTCAGCCATTTCACTTCACAATCCTCTCAAGAATGGGGTTCTCCCTGATGAACACAACACAAAAATAGCTTATAATCTCTCTGACGAAACAGTGTTTAGCATACCTGTTGTCTTTTCTCTCCTGCACTATATTCCTTTGGCATTTTAAGATGTACTGCTTCTATCAAACCAGTTCACTTAGAATAAAGGAAGAATATTTTTTACTTTGTGAAAGCTTTCCGGTCTTTTTTTCTTTTTTCTTTTGAAAACACGATTTAAAAAAAAAAACATACTTTTGCATTAACCCAAGTTCATGTATAAAAAAAATTATTAACTTCTCAATACATTAGTAATGGAAAATAATAGTCAGAGCCTCTCCAACACTCGGCATCTCAAAACTACATTTAAAACCTCATGTTTATTCTTTGGCTTTTAAACCAGACTGAACTGTGACAATTTTGTCTTATTAGCAATATAAGCACAAATGATCGTTGTACTTTTTAGTTTTTACTGCATTATTATTTGTCATCGTTGTTATTTGTACACTCTTGTTGTTTATAATTGTTCTCATAAACAAATTGGATTCGATTGTGATCAGTTAACAACACCAGAGCCAATATTTGATCTCAATCATATATAATCATAGCTAAGCTTCAATCATAGCTAAGCTATAAGGTTTCTGGTTGAATCCTTCCCTGCCATTCACACCCACAGACTAACACGTTTTCCTGAGGTTTACCTTGGCTTCCTCCATCTATCATTCCAATAACCCTCCATGAGGATTGCATGGTATTAGTGGTTGGATGTAATGGATTTGTATGCTGATTGATTTGCAATCTTCGATGGCCACACAGCTCTTAATCTCCAGTCTCACAGCAAGGGTTTGCAGTCGTGTTTGAAGAAGCTTCAGTTTTAAAACACATTGTCCAGAACAGAAGCAGGACTATTTCTCCAAACCAAGACAAAACAGCATGCAGTAAAAAGCACTGTTTGTACTGTTCTATAAAACTGATGTGATTTATTTTTTAAGGTTGAGACTTCATAAAAATGCCTAGAGTTTTAGATTACATGATGATTATGCTAAAGGAGATTTTATTTAAATCTGGAAAGACTCAGACGAAGAAATCCTTTTATGCAGAGCTTGATTGATGATTGGGTGAGGTCCAGTGCTGAGGTCGGAGATGAGCATAACGCCGATGGGCAAACGGAGGGGATGGAGTCTTCCAGGTTGAATTTTTGCTATCAGCTACATTTCATGTGTGATGTTAAAAACAACATAAATTTGTTGTCGAGATGGTCACATATTGCGTAAACATCTCACTGCAAGCTTGTTTGGTGTTAAAAATATTCAGATGTATCTTTTTTTA
>NW_015112993.1:343945-351159 GCF_001443285.1 Poecilia latipinna
CCTTGCAAGAACTGATCTTGTCCACAGCTATATTTATGCTGAGGATCTGCTGTTTTCCTCATCGACCGGTGTTATAGATCAACTGGTGGCTAAGTCAACTGGTGGTGGCAGCTGGAAAAGACTGATGTTTCTGTGGGCGTTGCTTTTTAGGACCCCTTTACCGAACCAGGAAGTAAACAATGCGATAAGTTTAAAGGACTACAAATCTTTGCAAAAATACTATCCGATTCCGTAAAACAACCACTAAAATCTCGGGAATAATTAAATGGAAAGACTTCATTGGTCTAATATGGTATGTTGCCTTTTTTTTTTTTTAAGTTCATTTGCAATATCATCAAAACATGTAAATTACGCAGAACCTGTCCTGATTTATGTGTTGCTTCAGAGGTTGAAACTCGTCAAAGGAAGATCGAAATAGATCTCGATGTGGCATGACCAGATCTCAAAGCAAAGATTAATCCCGGAAAGCCGACATAAATGTTGAAGAGCCTTGGGATTAAAAATAAAATGTTTAAAAAGATCGACTGGCTGTGTAGTTTTTCCACATATTCCTCCTTTTTAACTGTTCTGTAATGCTACACTTTATTTCCTAGCTCATTCACAGAAGACATGGCTACCGCAGATCTATGTGGCAGTGTCATTTCTTCCTTATTGTTGATATTTTTTCTCGTAATTTAACTAAACGTCTTTATTCTTTTCATATAGTGACCCTAATTCTCAACTATATGAGACATCGCTGAAAAAACAATTGTCTTATATACTTTTACATCAGAAACAGGTTAAAAATCTTTAAAAATCTTCACTCGAACTGAGATTCTGAAAGTGCCACCAGTTAATCCAGGTTTCCTTCCTAAAGCACGGGATGTCTGTTAGATGACAATGACGGGTAGAAACATCAGTCTCTAAGCTTTCGTCATAGTTTAATGGTTAAAGCAGTGTTCTCAGAACTCAGCGACCGCTGGTACGAGTTTAGTTAGCATCGTCTGTTTCCCTTTTTGGACCAGTTTATTTTATTGTCTACAAAAATAAATAATATAATTCACTTGCTGCCAACATTTTGGAGGTAGTGTTGTTTAACAGGTTTGCCCGACAAACTTTAACTGTAAGAATATTGTCAGATTACGAAGTTGCACAGCTTTGCTTCTGCAGCCGAGTGAAGTCTTAAAGTGCAGACGAAATAATGTGGCTTCCATTAAATGAGCAATGAATTAGTTTGCATGATATAACTTTTTATTTATTGATATGCTTGCAGACCATGTCAGTCAACATAAGACTGAAAAGACGTAAAATGATCGTCATTACTCTAACAATGTTGGGTGGTAGTACAAATTCTGTTTAGTACAGTCTCCTTTGAAGTGGGGTATATTTTAGTGATCTTTTAATGCATTCTTCAATATTCCTTCATATCATTATGATTTGAAGAGCTCTTAGAGAAAGTAGGGATATTTTCATATCTGTTTATTTACGTTTGTCGCGTTTTGATCAGGAAACGACAAAGCCACCTAATTTTTTTTTACAAACATCTGCGTTGAGGACCCCGTTTGGCTGTCACTGTCTTCATGCGGCTCGTTCTGTTTTTAATTTTATTTCCCTTCGTCAACAACTTGCAAACTGTTTCCAAGTAGAGAACACACGGACAAATACTGTAGATATGGTTCATAGTCTGTCAATATCTGACAGTATTGTCGGAACGTTTATTATTATAATTTCGGCTTGTCAATTTGGATATCACCATCAACTACATTAGCTGTTAACTTTATATCATTTACATGAGATTTTATTACAGTACAACTTATCGACATTACTTGATATTCCTTTCTATTTGGACACGTAAACACCACAAGCAACACCATCAGGTATGTGAGTTAAATTTTATTAAATATGATGACAACCACCTCATTGTTTAGCGACACTTACTCTGGGTAGTAAATGTCGCTAAATAATGCGACACTTACTATTTACCTTTTGCTTACCTGTAATGTAAGCAACTCGCATAACAGGTACTTGATAGTCAATTACAATGTTTTTTTCTGATCAGTGCTGGTTACAAAAAGCAGAAACTATCCACTTGGGTTTACATTGTGGCTATTCATGAGTTAGAATTATTGTATTCTGGTGAACCTGAAAGTGAATGGGATTGTGTTATTCATTGATCTGGTTATGGTTTTCGAAGCGCAATGAATGCTGTTCTTTAGAAAATTGTTTTGAAAGATACTTTTCACATGCAACATTAAACATATAAGCGTCCAATGGGATTTATAGTAAAGTTTTGCAAACGGTTTTTTCACGCAAGTAGCATTTTTCAACAGGCATCGACACAACCACCTACAATTTAGAAACATCTGCGGTGCGCATAGGTTTCAACCAGTTGATTTAGCCACCAGTTGATCTATAACACCGATAGCATTTCCCTGTGACGCGCACAATGTTGGAGGCATCGCGTGGCTCAAACACCTTGATTTCGTCCAAAAAAGATGACATGAACTATGACATAGAAACTAAGCCCCGCGACGCTTTGTTTGTGAGACATGCAGCCATGTGGGACTGTCGAGGGGCGTTTCTGGGAGGGGCTTGGTAAGGTCCATGAGTCGTTTTTGTCACCATAGTGGAGAGAATGGAAAGCCTCGTTAGCCGCTTCGGAGCCGACACAGCCTCACGGTGAACACCGACTCAGACGCAGCTAACGCCGCTGCTGCTCTCCAGCCAGGTGAGCAGTTTGGAGATATATCCGTCTGGTTTTTACTACATTTAAGGTTGCATACATACATGTCATGGAAGACATTTAAAACACAAAGTCTGCTGTATTTTTATTGCTCAAACACAACATGCGCATTTTCTAAAGACACTGGTTGCACATTACAATTATAAATAATTGTAATATTATACATGTTACCTTCACTTGTTTCTTATCTTTGCGTGAATCTACGTGCTTCGATTGTTTATCATTTTGCTGTTGCATCCGAGTTTCCCCCCTTGTGAGATAATAAAACATGTTATATGACATCCTATTGTAAAATGGCTAGATATCAGTTCTCTAATCAAATTGTTATGAATTATTAATTGTAGAATGAACAATAAACCGGAAGAAAACGATAGTGGTATTTTATCCACGGCTGTATGCATGCATAGGTCTAAAACTTACAGGTAATTACATTTTGTCTTTAATTTACATAACTATTCCAGTTATTTATAATTCTGTATGGCTGGATGGTAAAAAAAAAATGTTTGTATGTATAAAGTAACATGTCCGTTTTAAATAATTTCTTATGTGTATGTAACTTCCACATTAGTAACTCTGTTATTTATCTACATTTATGTGCTATAAGCTATAATATCTAATTACTTTTCCCAGGGAGCAGAAGGAGAGCAACATGGCTGACATGATGGAGAACGATGAGGAGAACCATCAGAACACCTGGATCTCCTTCAGGAGGAAGCAGCTACCAGCTGAGATGGCAGAGCTCTATGGAGAGTTGAGACAAAAGAAAAATAAAAGTTGTCTCAGTGAAGTCTCTCTATTTCTGCTCACTCCAACACATTATTGTACAGATTGTAGTTTATATGGCATCAAGGTCCTAATATAATCCTCCCAAAATGTGCGGAGCTTTAGACAGAGTGAAAATATATTATATAAATGTTTAATTGAACTTAACATTGTAGATTACCAACGACGGCATCCAAAACTGAATACATTATTCAGCAAACCAAACATTTTGACATTATTATCAGGGTTGCTATTAACAAGAACCCAAAATACAAATCATGTTTATTAGTTTCTAGTTTATACATCATCATTCTATCCACTCAATGTTTATGTCTTCCTGCAGAATCTTCAATGCAAGAAAGCGAGAAAATGTGTCTAAAACCTGTAACCTTAATTAGTGATAATTAAGACTGAGTTTAAACTTTTAATTCTTAGTGTGCAAAATGTGAAAATATGGAACTAGAACCAGTCAGATTAGAAGGAATAAAGCTTTATTTGTTCTCAGTATAACTTGGACATCAGGTGAATCATAATTAAACGTATTGAGAAGTTAAAAACAACAGATTGTTAATGCACTTCAACTCTGTAAGAACATCAGACACATTTTTTTTTTATCAGAAATGTTTCATCAGCATATTGAGCTCATGTGATTCCTACTCCAGAAAGGTGAAGGTCTCTGGACATCCTGAAGGTAAACACCGACTGGCAGGAAGACGGAGACTGATGAGACATCCTACAACTCAGAGGAGCACGAAGAACCACGATGGTCTGCAGTTTACCAACATGAAAACACATTGTAATATATTATGAATTAATTCTGACATTTTTAAGTTATTTGCAACACTGCGATTAACATTAGCTCATGTATATTTGGCACTATTACAAGTTTTATAGTAGTTTAATACAACAATCATTGTTAGCTCACCTGCACCTGAGCCACCTGCTTTGCTCCCGCTGCAAGGCAGAGATCAGCTCTTCCTCACCACATCGCTGCTTTCCTCCCACTGCCACATTTTCTTGAAGTCTCAGAAAAATCGCAATCAGGCTATAAAAAAAATAGCTCAGCTCTCTCTTGTTCTTTTGTATCAGAAAAACAACAACTCGCGTTAGGATGCATGTAACGAAGCACAGCACATAGCGCCTGGAGGTGGTGGCTGGTGAAAAAGGGGCATTAGTTTTTCACTGCTTCCATATTAAAATATTTTATGCAGTACATATTTAGAAAATTGTCTTTTGTGGCTCTAGGTGAGTTTTATTTTGTAACAGCAGGGGCAAAAGTGGCTCTTTGAATGGAAAGGTTGCTCTCTCTGACCAGCCATGTAAAATATGAACAAACCCAAAGGAGTAGGACACATGAGTCAAACTAAAGGCATGGGGGCAAAATCCAGCCCTCCATAAGTATCTCTGTGGCCACATAAATATCACTGTCAAGAGAACAGTTTTGTGCTTAAATTTATCAAATCACATATTTTCCTGCATATTTCACATCCAAGTGAAAAGATTGATGACATCTTCAATATAAAAAAAGCAACAATAACAGACATGTTTTTTTTAAAAAGCATCATTTATCACTTCCGATACATTAAAATAAACAGTACCCTATGGCATTGCACAATAAAAAGGCATTGAAACAAAAATGAAACATTAAAATAAGTATTGCAGCTTCTGAAAGCTAATCCCCCCATTCATATATACTGGTTTGATTCTGGAGTTTCTGAGTTTCTTACAATAGAATCAGTTTTTTCTCTAAACATCCAGAGGTCGTTCCTACAAACTTAATGAGTGTGATGTGACACAAAATAACAATCAGCAGACATTCCATGGTGCTGAGAAGTGGCACATCTTCTCACGTTAAGGTACAACACTGAAGGCCAAAGGTCCTCTTGAAGCAGAGGAGGGAGAGCTGCCCACAGGAAGAGGAACCAGACGAGAGCGCTTGGATGTGCCAACGTCCAGCGCAGATGGAGAGTCGTCTTTTAGCCTGAGTCCACCCAGTTCTAGACAGAAACGCAGGAACAGAGTGAGCTGGAGAGTTTGGTAATACTCTAATTTACTCCGCCAATAAAAATCAGAGAAACACAGACCCGGAGCTGTAGGAGTCTGTGTATGTAAACTGCTGAGGGTTACTCAGCTGAGCTCATCTGTCAGTGCTCATTATTCTGAGTTGCTTTCTGACTGATGACGTATAATTTGAAATTCTAAAGGTTATTTTTACTGTCTGCCCAGCAGAGGGCGCTGCTGACTAGACTGAGAGGAGTTCAGTGAAATCTCCACGTTAAATGCAATCAGGCTCTTTGCAGACAGCAGATCAGTCCAGAACAAATAGAGCAGGTCAACTGATTAAATATTGGACTGAGACTTGTAGGGGTGGCATTATGTATTTTCCAGGCACAATGGTATTTTATAGAACAATCAATTAACTTATCTTCACTTGTTATAATGTTGTATAAAATTTATCAAATATAACTTAAAAGAAATTTGACTTTATTTTGACACCTTAAAACTGGCCTCCGTCTCTTTCCAAAGCTCCTGTTCTGTCAGACACTCGGCCTTCAGTGCATCATCATAAACTAGCTTCTCGTTGTCCTATTTACAACAGTCCTTTGGAGAGTTGGATTGAGAAGTAGACTCATAGTTCAGCCAGGTGTTTGCTAACTGCTGCTGGCACTAGTCTGGAGGAGCTGAGTGGGGGCAGGTTGCTCTGTGAGGCAGAAGCTTGGTTAGAGGCTGAAGTTCCAAGTGGAGCTTTGTGAAAATAGGAGGTACTTTGTGAGAGCAACTGTTCTCGAGTGGTTGCCATGGAGATTAAAGGATTTCTCAAACATGTATGAAAGAATCAAAGCAACACTCCAGTTATGTTTTAAAATGAAACAACAACATTATGGCATGATACTAAGCTCAAAAAGGTTTATTTCACGCAATACTGCCCCTTTAGAGCTGCAGTATGTAACTTTTATAATTTTTATTTTATTTTTTTACATATTTGTAGAGACAGAAAATTTTGAGAAAAAGATGGAGCTCCTCCACCTTCTCCCAGTGCCAACTAGAAACAACCAATCACAGCAAGGAGCAGGTTTTAGTGATGTCAATCAAAATCTAGTGTTGCACTGCTCATCCTCTCTCCCCTGCTTCCCCTTGCTCTCTGCTAAGCTGCAGCTAGCATAGCCTGTAGTGAATGCTAAGGGTAGGTTGCATGGCCATCGATAAACAGTTTTCCTGTAAGCAGTAAGTTGTCCCTTACAGCTTACTGTTGTAAGAAACACTGAAACATTGTAAGCGGTATAGATTGACATGTCAGATCACTTTTCAGAGACGATGCGTCTCATATTACACCGTCACAACATAGTGACAGTTTTAAGAACTTATTGCAGCTTTAATGAAAAGCTGCCAGCAGTAGGAGCATCCTGTTGATGGGAACGCTCAGAACTCAGCTGTCTTGGAAGTCTTCAGTTTCAGAGAAGCAATAATCATGAGAGCTGATCAGCCAATCAGAGAGAGACTTTGGAAAATATGAAGCATGTTGCACTTGACGACCAATGAGATTAATCTGCTGTTCTTTTTAACCATATTCTTGAAATTCAGTCACAGGTCAAGAATGCAAACAGTCCATCGTCAATAAAACTCTCGACTGTGTTCAGACATATAACCATATAATCTATTTAGTGAAAAGACAAGTTTTCATTTCAAAAATGAACACATTCATTGCTGCTTGTGGATATGATAAGGTGTA
>NW_015112993.1:355841-361244 GCF_001443285.1 Poecilia latipinna
TGAATGACTGCTCATCCAACACTGGTGATTCCATACTTTTTGCCAGGGGTTGTATATTACTTTAAAATTATTTGTCATGAATTTACAAATAACCAATAAAAGAAAACTCCTTGAGCTCCAAACTATGATGTCATCAGTATAAGACAACATATTCTTAAGAATATTTTTTTAAATAACTTTGAAGTAAAGACGTTACAGTGTGTGAAAAGTCAGATATGTGTGTTTGCAAACATTGCAGGATCTTTCATCATTAGGATCATATTGGTAGCTGTGAAACTGTACCTATGTGCTGTGGTCCAGCTGTTCCTCTGCTTCTAACTGGGGTTGGGTCTCTCTGCAGACTTCTGCATCTGTGTAGAAGAACAAAGTGGGGGAGATGCAATCAGCAGCATGCTGCAACACCACAGTTACCACATTCAGACACATTCAAACTGTTGAGTTGCAAACAACCAAACAAGCAAAAACGGCAGTTTGAAACAAAACGCCACCATCAAACCACCAGCAAGGATTAGACAAGTTCTAAAACCAAAATATAACACAAGAGGTAAATAAATCCTAAGCTTAACACTGAGAATATGAAGCAGTCATGGAGTTGACATCACAAATGAACAACAGGATACATTAGATGGTGACACAGTGGAGAGCTGAATAACTGGAAGCAGATGGAAGCATTAAAACTGATCTTCCACACACCCACATGGTCTAACAGCCACATGGTCTAACTAAAATTAGGCTCTGACAATAAAAAAAAGATGAATCTGTGACAAGAAATAACAATAACAACAACAACAAAAGAGACAAATAGCTCAGCAACAGGCAGGCGTGTTACTGTACCTGTGATTGCTCTTTTAGGAAATCTGGGAGCTGAAATTCACCTTTATAGACCTGGAAAAACAAAGGGCTGGCTTTAGAACTTTACTGGACAATCAACTCTGAATTTAACTAGTGATATGTAATGAGACTCCACAGAAAACAGTGACATATTGAGTGAGTTGTTTATCTTTTGCTAGAGAGACAGTCCACATCCCACAGGACGTCCCTATAATCCTCCTGGAGAAGAAAACCTTGTTTTCTCCCATTCTACAACAAACAAGAGTTGAGCTTTTCTTCACACACCACAATAACAGATGAACACAGGAAGTGACCAGTTGTCGAATGGATGAACAGAAGCTAGTGAGTAAAAGAGAACCTGGAGGCTGGAACTGAAAGGCAAGTAATGTGTTAGAGAAGTCAAGTCAGATTAAGAAATTTCTAGAAGCTGCAGCAGTAAAAGCAGCAACTTATACTGCCGTTTTAAATCATTTCTGAAACAGTTTGGAGACAACATGGCCCACTATCTCCCATGTATCTAAAACTAATAGGAAAAATGGGGAAAAAAAGTGATTCTAACCCAGATGGAAACAGACAAGGGGAAAAAGCAAAATGAAAAGCACTTTGTCTTGTTAGCAAGTTGTGTGACAAAAGTTATCCAGCACGGTTATGTCCTCAAATCAGGACATGACCGAATTCAATTTAAAGAATCTATACAATAAGACGTTCTTATAATATAGATTCATAAAGCTACCTGAAGTAACTCAAATATCAAACATTGTTCATGTTTGATGTTTGAGTTTTCTCAACACAGGAGTAGCTCTTACATGCTGTCCATCACACATGCTGGCCTTTACTAGTTCTAGCACTTCTACAGGACTTCAGCAAATCTTTCTGAAGCCTAACTTCTAAGAGAGAAAAAGCAATGAAAATGATTAAAACAAACTGCACTTGTTAATACAAGGAAAAAGCACTATCATGGAACAGGTTTAGTGTGCGTGTGTGTGCGTGTGAGTGTATGTGTGAGAGATCTGTAGTTCCCAGCAGCAGCTCTGGGCTGGCTCAGAGTAGTCTGGCCTGCAGATGAAAAATGGCCCCAGGTTAAAAAAAAAAAAAAAAAAAAATCAGAAACATGTTCTCATTTCTCCTCCTTGGATCTTGAGAATCAGATTCTGTTCCACTTCTGGGCACTTCCAGGCCAAGACCCAAGCCAGCAACACAGCACACAGGAGGATTAGTCACTGATTTAGTTTTGTGGGGAAGGTTTAATCAGTGAGTCTCAGTAGGGGGCATAATGACTGAAGACCGGCTCAATCCTTCGTGTGTGATTGCATTGTAGGTCCATTTTCAATTATTATTATTGTAAGGTATGCGTTAGTGTTCAATTCTACTCCTGGCGCAACACACATGCACGCACACACACAAATGACAGACTTCTTCTAGTGCACCAGGTTTAATGAAGCACTGGATTAGTTTGGGTTCAGAAGAATTCTCCAGAACCAAAGATGCAGATCAAAGGCCTGCCGTCACACCTGCTTCATGGGATCCTGCAACATAAAGCCAGGTTTCCTTTTTCCTGCAGGCTCTGACCTCCGGATTCATTACTACTGAGAGATGCACTATAAATGGTTCTGAAAGAGGGATATTCATAAGGTGATGAATAAGGTGATAATATATGGTTTCTTGTAGTGATGGACAGAAAACAAGCTGATTCTCAGACTGCATAGGCTGGCTCAGTCCCTACCCTGCAGACACAAATGTTGCATTGTCTTTTTTTTCCCCTCATCTTGCCACTGCTGAAGAACCACAAAGAAACTCTGCTCAGCAGTATCCGGTCCCTTTCTCTTAGTTTGGACCTCAACTCAAAAATGGAAACATTTTGTGTGATTTACTGTTAAAAATAAAATAAAATATTTTGACTTACAATTTTTATTCTTTTAGCACTGATTGAATGGTTCAGATTTTTTTCGTTTTGAACAAAATCGAAATCGGAAACAAAACTGATATTGCACTCAGCACAGTTGCAGCAGTGCAGACCTACAGCTGGGTGCTGGTGGCATGTTACGTATCACAATGGTGTTCTGAAAACAATAGAACTTCTACAACCCACTCAGAAAGACTGAATAACATTCCTGCAGATATAAGTTCCTCCAGCCATATAAGTAATCCTGGCATTGTTTTTTTTTTTTCAAACCAGTCATTTTTCTAAAACCATAACAGGGAATCACACCAACACTTTATTTTGTTGGTTTCTCAATAATTCTGATTATGTGTGCCTGACATAAATTACCTCAAAACAAAAAACAAGCAAACAAACAAAAAAATTTGTCTTGGTTAATGTTGTCTTTACAAATACATTTTAAAACAATGTCAACTTTGTATTAAAAGTGTCATTTACCAAATGATAATTAATGACAGCAGTCATAAATATTCATAAAGACTCCTTCATGTTTATAACAGGTGTTATGTTTACGACAATGTTATGTCAGTCTTATGCACACACCTTTAAATAAAGTGTTACAGATAATTATAAAGCTATCTAGAAAAGTAGGCAATCTTATAATTAATGTAAATAAATATGATACACTTTGTTGATGTACATTTTAAGGATAATCCGGAAGTATTTCTTCAGCGTATGGACAAATGAACCAAAGGTACGAATCGTGCTTTCAGAACAGATCGCGCAGTGACAGGCACATTGTTCCCGATACCCGATGTAGAATTTTTTTCAATATTGGGACGATACAGATTCTAACATTGGATCAGTGCATCTCTACTGTCAGCCTGAACAATACATAAAAACAACAGGGTTTTGGGAAAAATTTTCTCCCCCAACATGGCCGTTTTTCTCAAGGCTTTTCAGTGAAAAAGGAAATCCAAGAGCAAGTACTACTGAACTGAAATTGCTGACTTAAGTATTTCAAAATTATCCTAAATCTCTTAGCTGTGTGGACCAGAACATTCACATGGTACGAGTATAAGTAAGCTAAAGCTTCAGCCTCAGCATTCCCCGATGACTCAGCTTCAGACTCAGGAGATAAAGCGTACCAACAGCCCAGTGCATTGGAGAAGCTGCCAGAGTTGACTTACAACCAGATACACACTGGTCTGCTTCATCTTCTGTGGGAGGGAACTTGGAGAGGAGACATTAAACAAACTGTTTTTATTTTAAAAGCACAGTGAACAGTTTAACTGTTCTGATTTCAGTTAGAAACAGGAGGGAGAAAGAAGTTCTTTCTCCCTCCTAGAGAAACTAGACTTAAATATAATTATGCTAAAGGATCCATATTTTTTAAAAGTGATAATCAAAACTTCCAAAAAATACAATAAATTGATGATTTTTGTATGTTTGTCTTGATCCTGGTATCAAAAATCGAACATTTTTAAAATGCATCATGAACTCATTTGATTTTGATTAGGGATGCTCCAATCTGATCTTTTTGCAGTCAATATTCACTCATGAGGGCCGATCACTGCCGATCACAGATACCGATCTTATGGACTGGTTGTTAATTTCTTTATTTTGGTATAAGTGCTACTGGCTATATCATCTGACAAAAAGGAGCTATAAAATCACCCTAATTTAGACAAAACATACAAAAATCTTGCAAGCACAATGCAGCAAGTGTTCAGGCAAAAGGACAACTGAAAAACCTGATATCAGTAATGGAATATTTAATGAGTTCCACAGCCTAAATTTGATTTGTTGTCAAATAAATTTCACAACCTGCCTATAACAAATATTGTCAAGTAAAAAAGGAAACATTCAAAGTCAAATGCAGGTTACATTGAAATAAGTTACTAAATCAAAACAGCTAGCTGATTATTTGACTCATGTTGTTTAGGATTTCATCTTATTGGTATGTGTGACAAAGTGATTTAGTTTGTGTTCACCACTTGTCCCTTACTTTTATTTCTGATTCACTTACTTTCTATAGTTGGTTATATTGCTTAATTTAAACATTACTTTGTAACTTTGCTTCACTTACTATCAGGGGTGAGTGTACCCACTAATCAGTCGTGACTGATTAGTTTTTCAAGAATCCAAAACACGACTTAATCAGTTAAAAAATAGCTTTTCCCCCCCATCTCATATAGTTCCTGAACTGTCCGTGCTTTGCTAGAGCAGCGGTGCAACAGGTGGATCGCGGGAGGTTTTGAGTCGATCTCGGCATTAGGTGACAAACTGAACGCCACCAGGAGGCTGAGACCAGCAGGTCCTCCTCTGACTCCTTATCAAAACGTTCATAACTTTATTAAAGAACAACAAAAAAATCAACAAAACGTGCTCAATTTAATGACCCAACAACAATAATTGTTGGGTCATTAACAATGACCCAACAATTATTAATCTGTAATTATTGTTTCAACAAGGTGTTGCGCAATTCTGTGCGTTTAGGTTCCTTTACCAAAATAACTAGCAGAGCAGAAGTTTAAAATTAACTCATCAACCACCGCTATGTTCAGGGAGGCTTATTAATAATCGCAAAATAAATATCAAGCCTGGAAACCTAATATAATAACGGACTGAATGTTATGTGTTTATCGTAATCTCTGGTTGGCTTGTGTAGCGCAGGAGGTTGCCATGGCAAC
>NW_015112993.1:366927-367666 GCF_001443285.1 Poecilia latipinna
ATATATATATATATATATATATATATATTTTTTTTTTTTTTTGTCAAAGTACCCCCAAAAATTTAAAACTACTTTCCCCCCTCCTTACTATCCCGGGTTTGTTTGTGTTAGCATTATGTTGCAGTTTCCATCTATTTATATATTTAGATTAAAGCTACTACTTCTGGACCATTGGTTGAATTTGTTTCAAGGTACATTTATGGTATTTGTTTTCCTTTTTACTCACTATTGTTTGTCCCTGGTAGATCTGCAGCAGGGCAGGAGTATGGGAGAGGCCGGCCCAGTATTTCCTGCTTAAATGGCTGGATGATGTCATTCTGGGTTCTACCAATTAGAGGGTTTTCTTTTGTGTATTGCTTTGTTTGTTTTTCTTTAAGTAACTTTTTGAGTTATCTTGTACTATGTGGTTTATTATGCAGACAATTTCATTATGTTGGAGTTTGTAAATCAGATTAATAATTTTATTGTTTCTCTGTTTAGATTTTGTTTGACCCGTTTAATTGTGGGTTTGTCCAGTCAAACACAGGTGCATTGCCAATTGGCTATAAAAACAGCAAGTTTTTGGAAGCTCAGGAGAGATGAGCTATTCTTCTAAAGGAAGAATAAAAGTCATCAGAAGAAACTGAAACCTGTGGCTGATGCTGATTTTTCTGTTCACCTTCTGACCCTTGTGCCTACACTACCTTACAGTATGGATATTAATAATGTGTTGTTGGAGATTTTTGTGGGTGTGTCTATG
>NW_015112993.1:371028-375307 GCF_001443285.1 Poecilia latipinna
GTTGTTGAGATGGATGTAAATATTTTTGGATGTTTATTGTAAGTTTGCACAACTTTGCTAATTCATTTGGGACAGTATTTAATTTAGCTACGTTAAACTTATATGTACATGTTTACAAAGACGGTGAAAGTGATGTATTCCTTTTTGTTTGTATTTTAGTTTCACACTTCCTTGGAGTCAATAAACCTGTGGATAAAAGGTCAACTTTCCTCAGAGTCTTGATATAAGGAAGAGTTTAGCTGTACTGTCTAGTTGCATTTCATATGGCGAAGGCAGTATAATTAATCTTATATATCTGTATAATTGAAAGGAACTGGATCTCTGTGCCTTAACTGTGGACGGTCACTTCCATTGGGTTGTTGACTTTGCAGCAATCCCTCTTATTATGCTTGCATTCAGAGGAAAAACTAGGTAGCTTTTCATCTGAATGCTAGGTAGTTTTTCCTCTGAATGCAACAGGAAGAAAATTCCAGCAGAACCAGACCTGGCTCAGTGTGAACAACCATCTGCCAGGATTGACTGGGAGTTTGAGAAGACAGATTATACACACAAAAAACAGAAGCACAGATCCAGGTGTACTTTCTAAGTTAAAGAAAAATAAAAAGTAAATGGCAACAGTAGGTCCTTTAGCTTTGTCTAGGAAAGAGACATGGCTAAACACTGAAAGAAAGGGCCAAGTGTGTAAAACCTGACCTTTCTGAACTACTTTTGAGGTTTAGTTTTACATTCTTCAGGTACTGCTAGAAAAATGCTGCAGTAGACACAAGTTCACAAGTGGATTAAGTGGTTAGTGAAGATGACCAACAGATTAGTTATAAAGAGATTTAGTCAGAGGGGTGGGAGTTTATTTTTTTAAGAGACAGACAAGATTTGAGATGAGTCTGGTCTGCCAACTATCTGCCACTGGAGTAAAAAGACTGGCAAGCAAAATGTAAGGAGTGTGGTGGAGGTGCTTTCTGTGCTTTCCATCTTGCACATTGCAAATAAAAACAAAGAAATAATAAGCATCTTCTGAGATGAGTTTGTAAATAGGTATTTATGATCAGCTTTGTACAAAACAAGCTATTGGTTAACAGAGTAAATCAGGCTTTGATTTACTTGAAAATCATCACACTTGACTTTGGAAACCACAATCAATAGCTCGAAGCGACTTTGGAGTTGTTCTGATCCCTGGTGAGAAATGGATATTGGGATCAATAAATTCCCAGCTACTCCGCAGAAGTAATGAGACGAGTTGAGAGGCATGGAGGGATGGTACAAAAATATCTCTGCAGAGGAGAAACACAAGTACCACTTGGTTAAAGCTTCCACTAAACAGAATACGCTTCCCTAACTTTCTGGATCAGTCAAGGAAAACATTCCCTCCAGCAACTGTTTCCTTCCAAGTGATTGTTGTGCAGACCCACATGACCTTTACTGAGGTGATTATACAGGCTGAAGAGGAGACGAGACTACATAAATATTTCAGTCCAACTTGGTGACAAATAAGACGCCACATAAACCAATTCTAAACACTGCCTCAACATCCAGCATCTTTAGCTCATGGAATATAGCCAGACGTCTTACACAACGTTATGTGGTAATGGATTGCACCATTCACTCTTATGAGTTTAAAAAGAGTTTTCATAAACACTCCTTCATACAATTTTAACAAGTTGTCATGTTCCCATTTTTATCAGACTAGAGGTATGAATAAATGACAATGCCGATGTGATGTTTTTTTCTACATCTAAAATTATTACTGAAAGGCCTTAGCTCTAAGTAAGATAAGGCCTGACATATGCCTTAGAATATTACCTTGCTAGTATTCTGTGCATCTTAGACTTAAAAATAACATTTTGACACTTGTTAAACAGCTAAATGTTTGAGCTGCTTAAAGTTTGAGTTGCTCTTTAGTTGACAATAGGTACTACATGGAAAGCAATCAAAAGGCTAAAGAAATGTGGGTTTTTTTTGGACTGTTTTTATTTTTAACTCAGCAAACAGCACATTTTTTGTTAAAAAGCAATCCTTGACAGGAGTTCTAGGTCTGAGGTGCTTTGTGTATAGAGAGACTCTCTGTAAACACAGCGGATGCACGTGCAACTTGACTGCAGAAAGAGCCAGGCCGGCCTTTCAATTCTCACTGGTTACCATTACTACCCGCATTGATTTTAACACTGGCTAGCATGTTGTCAGCGTACTACAACTGTTTATCGCAGTGTGATAAAATAAGTTATTCTACCAAATTGACATTAGTGAATGAGATGCGTCTTAATGACCCATAAGTGTTAAATGCAGTGATGATAATGAGAAAATTGACATATTGCTAACTAAGGTCCGAGGGCCTTGGACATTAGTTAGCAATATTAAAGCAATTTGTTCAAAGTAACATCATCAGCTCTCAATGAAATATGTCGAGTCCCTCTAAATAAGAAAAAGCATATACATGGTGAGCAATAAGCCTCCCTGGCAAGCAGGGGAGTCGCCAGGAATCGTGGGCCCCCTGACAAAAAATTTGTTTGGGCCGCTGCTGTTGCAATTTTTTGAGTCTATTTGACCCATAACAAGCGTCACAATTTTAAAGGCTTGCATATGCCTTGCTTTCTTTGGTTCAATACTGATAATTAGCACAATATTTACTGCTCATGAATTTAACATCCAGTATGCAAGTAGGTTGCTTAAATTTTTTCTTTGTTTTAGATTACTGAAATGTCTCTCTCCACAAGCAGTCAAAAGCAACGTACAACTACGCATGAAGCAATCCAGACTTCTCAAAAATGCTGTGTAGTTGCATTTCATTCAAGCTGCAGTACATAACTTTAATTAAAAAAAATGTTTTCTCCATATTTGTTAAAGCTGTTACAATGTCGTAGCAGTTTGTTATGAGACAGATAATCTGTGAAAACAATCAGTCTCCTCCATCTCCTTCCTGAATTACTATTACTGGTTAAAGCAATGCACCGTTCTGACCAAAAACAACCAATCAGAACTAGTAGGACGCTCTTAGCACTGTCAATTAGCCTCATTCACTCACTGCTAAATGTGCTAATGGTGGAGAAACAACTTATTACTAGAAACCGTTTACTGGTAGCTATGCTAACTAAACTGAGCATTCACAGTTTGAATCTGCACAGCTCTGTGCTATGCTAGCTGCAGTACAGCACAAATCGAGGTGGAGGAAGAATGAGCAACACCACATGAGATTATGATTGACAGCACTAAAACTCTCCTGCCACTGACTGGATGTTTCTAGAGAACCTTGGGAGAAAGCAGAGGAAATAGATTTTTCACAGTTTACCTCTCATACCATACTGTCACAACATAATGAGAGTTTTAACAAATATGTGAAAAAAAAATATTTATATAAAAGTGACATACTGCAGCTTTAATTTCATTCAGGAGAGGATAGGTCAGGAGGAACGTGGGTTAGAGCTGCTGCTGACTGACTCATCTGTTAAGTGGTAAAAGGTACAAGTTAAATATAGGAATATGTTGACAAAGTTGGTTTCTAATTCTAGCTTCCGATAGCTAAGGGCGATTCCACCTAATTTTTCACTACCTTCCGCATCTTTAATCAACTCTAGTTTAAAAACTACTACACCTAGACACTTGAAACCTGGACTAGATTATTCTCCTCTTCAAGCTGGATATTTAAAACCATGTTTGGGATTTGTGAAAGGTTTTTCTGATTTGTGAAAACTCAAAAAATTTCAATTTTCACTATTTTTTTGCATCTGGATCACACTAGAACTGCTCTAATTAAAAAGCTACTACACCTAGACTCTTCAAACCTGGACTGAATTATTCTGCTCTAATAGCAGAATATTTAGAGCCATTTGTGATTTGTGAAACTTTTATCTGATTTGTGAAACTTCAATAAAGGTTGATTTTACCACTTTTTTGCATCTGGGTTGCACTAGAACTGTTCCAGCTCCAAAACTACAACACCTAGAAACTTCAAACCTGCTGTTACGGCCCCTGGTCTCTTGAGGGTGGCAGGCTCCCTTCTTGTTATGCAGGTTCAGCTGTGAGAGCACACCTTCCTGATTGGCTGCCTGGAGGCTGTAGGAAAGCAGCTATGCCATTGGACCAGCAGAGGATTGCCAAGCCAATCAGATGGCTTGGCAATCCCACCTGCACCATATAAAAGGCTCCTGAATCCATTCCTCTAGTGGGGCAGCTATTTTGAAGAGGTTTTGTGAAGCTGCCTCCTCTTGTTTGGTAGTTGCAACTGCTTTAGGCAGGTTTTAAGCTAGTTAGGCCCGAGCAGCTAAGCGCTGCGAGAGCCTATTGAAAC